>NC_090649.1:422228226-422528226 GCF_040937935.1 Hyperolius riggenbachi | reverse complement strand
GTTCGGTAGTTTGATATTTCATGTTTTTTTTAGATTTGGGGCCCAATCCAATTAATTTTTTCTCCTATGGTTTTTCCTATGTGATATTTTCACATCTTATAAATAAAATGCCTTTCAAGTCACCAGAAAGCAAGAAAAATACTCAGAATAATTTTTCTAGCGCTTTTCCATCTTCTTTTTGGTACTTGTTTTAGAGTGCTGACAAGTTATTTTAAACAGAAGATGAAAAATTATGTCCTAGGAGAAAACTTAGGAGAAAACATAAATTTAATAAGAAAAGAACAGGGACACCGAGAGCCCAATATGGTGTGGTATGTATTGGTTGACGTGGAGAAATTAGAGTAAGTAAAGGGATACTCACAAACCAGGGTTACCCCTTAGGCAACCACTGTATAGGCAGGTGGGGAGAACAAGCCTGTCCCCACTCAGGATTAAGAAGTCGCTTTCTGTAGATAGGAAGGAATACGAGAATTTGCGCCCTTTCACCCAGGGTGAACTGGTATAATATCAAGGTAGACAGAGGCGCCAAAAGTATAAAATGAGGTAAACTTTTTAAAAGCAGATGCTGTCCGAGTCTAAGAAGGCGCTCTTCTTAGACTCGGACGGCATATGTTTTATACTCCTTCCTTCACTGCCTGATGAAGTGGGGTCTCGCCCATGAAACGCGTTGCAATACTTTGTGGAGTGTATCAATAAACGTTTTTCCTGTTATAACTTAACACACCCCTTTGCCATATAATTTGGAGTAGATTAGGGCCCACCCCCACCACTTCCATGTTTTAAAAAGTTTACCTCATTTTATACTTTTGGCGCCTCGGTCTACCTTGATAATATACATTTAATAAGGGCCATACTGTTTTTAAGAGCAACTGAATCAGAGGGGATCCACTTACATGAGTAGAGATGGGCTTTCCCCACACACGCTTATGGTGGTTGCATAACAACAACCGGGGTATGTGAATACCCCTTCTATTGCTAATATACAGTAATGTTCAGTGCATCGCAACATTAAAAAAACTACTAAACCACATCAGGCTCTCAGTCTTGGTATCTTTTGAAATCTCTGATGTGTTGTGCCTGAGAATTTAATCTCAGATGTTGACTTAAATCAACATAGGCACACAAGAATATGCCAAAGACAGCTTAATCTGAGAATACAGGTGGGTTAGGTTTAACAAGAAGAAGGCAACAGCAGAGCCACAATGTTCAGTCATAATCAATCCTATAGGCTAGAGTTATCCAAAGAAAGATAGGAACTAAGACTATGAACCTATCAAGAGGGAAGGTGTTTGGTAGATATATAACCCTGGTTAAGAATGCAAGAGGTAGCTAAGTCTCACTTTTGATCCTCTCTGTTCTGTGGCTATCAAGTAATTATAATGCTAAGTATTAAAAAGATCACCAATAAGATAAATTTTTGTATGCATAAATATAATAAAATGGACCCGTCAAAACAACAAAAATAAATAAATAAATAACCAAACTGCATTGTTCAATTTTTCCACCTAACCGTCATCTTCCAACTGTCACAGCCATGTTCACAGACTTCAGAATAGTTGTCTGAGTTGGCTGAGGGTGGCTGACAGCGTGTCTTGTGGAAGAGATACAGCTGTCAGCTTACACAGCTTGTGTCACAAGAGAAAAGAATACAGCAATGGATACAGTGAGGAATGGGTCTTTAAATGTTCTGCTTGGAATTGTGTTCAGAAACTAAAGAGTAACAAGGAGGTTAAACTATGATCACTGCACGCAGCAGAAGTTACTGAGAGCAAACTACACTGAGACATCTACTGTGCGTGCAAGGCCGGATTTATACATTTTTCGCCTCTAGGCCAAGAATTGTGGCTCCCCCTTCATGTGCAGCAATGCCCCTCCTATTCCACGGGCAGCCCCCTCTTTCATGTGTATCATCCATATACTGTAGCTCCTCTCTTTCATGAACAGCTCACTTGGGCATCAGTTGGCCTTTTTCAAGTATTGGTCTCCATTTTCAGCCTCATCTTTCATATGTAGAAACGCCTCTTTCAAGTTCAGGTGCCTCTTTGGGCTGCAGTCGGCCTTTCCAGAAATCTGGCTCTGCATGAGCGGGTAAGTTGATTGCTGCAGGTTCCAGCAACTGTGTATGTACTAACTGCTATTATGAGTCACAAGCAGTAACCACCGCACTATTCTTCTTGTTTCAGCTGATGGATGTTAGAGAAATTGAAAACTTCTTTTTCCAGAGGAAATTATCACTTTTGGACACAAGACGAACCTATCCAGCCTGTTGCAAAGTATGCTCTCCGATGAACAACATTTGAAGATGGGGTGACCCAGGAGGACAGTGTGGGAGCCCATGTTCCACAGGGGGCTGGAGGAAACCCCAGGTAAGTATTAATGCAGCATTATTATTTGTCTTTAAGCATCACACTTGCAAGTGGACACTTTCATAACTTTTATTATCATTATTTATGATATATTTAGTGCCATTATCTTCCGTTGCATTGTACAGAGGAAGAAACAGACAATAGTACATAACATACAGACACTGGTATGACAATATAGACATTGGTACAAAATACAGTAGTGGTAGTAGTAGTAGTAGTAGGAGTAGGAGTAGTAGTAGTAGCATAACAACTCAGGATACTAGCATGCTACTCCCTCTGTATCAATGACTTGTGAGGTCACATCTGGAGTATGGGATACAGTTTTGGGGACCACACTATGGAAAGGACATTGGTGTTCTAGAACAGGTACAAAGACAGGTAACTAAATTAATCAGAGAGATGGAAGGTCTCACTTACCAAGAAATGTTGGACTAACTGGACTTATGTAGCTTGCAATAAAAACACATGAAAGATTACCTGATAAACATGTATAGATACATCAGAGAGCAATACAAAAGCTTGGCAGATGAACCTTTTGGTCCATAGGCTTGTGAAAAGGATGAGGGAACATGATCTGGGGGAAAAAATGACATCTGTTTATAAGGGCTTTTAGAATAGTTAAAATGTGGAATATTTTACCAGAGGAAATAATGGCAAATTCTATATCTGCTTTCAAAGAGGACTTGAACACTTTTGTTGCATTGAAGGAAATCCACACATATAATTACTAAGTGAATTCTAGCAGAATTTAGGCCTTTTGCACACTGCACGTGATTCTGATGTTTTATACGATCTGATTTTTTATTTCAATTAAAAAAATGTAGCAGCATGCAGAACTTTTTTTTTTCATCTGAATCAAAAATCGGTTTGGATAAAAAATCGGAATTGCATTTGCATATAGTGTGCAAGAGGCCTCAGAGAGGGATTTTATGTGACTGGTACCTGGAGTTGGAAAGGAATTTTTCCCCTTTTAAAGCTAATTGCCTCAAGCCTTGTAATGGTTTTTTACCTTTCTCTGAATCAACAGGGATATATGCCGGTTCAGGATCTTTTTTTCCTGGTTGAGCTTGGAGGACAGATGCCTTTTATTCAACCAAGCTAACTATGTACGGTAACATACATAAGACATTATATAAAAATAAACACTTTTCATGACACTGTTTTGAGTACTTTCTTCTGCACAATAGTTTGCTGAAGAAACTGCACATGTGTTTCACCTGGTCCCAGGGAAAAGCATGCTCCATCAAATGACAGTGACATAACACCAATGCACCTCTAATGCTGGGAATACACAATGAGTTTTTTTCGGGCAGATAGATGGCTCGATAAATCATTTCTCACAGATCCGGTCTGATTTTTAATCGTTTTTCTGATTAATTTGTATAGAAGTGATCATTGTGTATTCCTAGCATTAGAGCATATCAAGGGAAGGCAGGTAGCCTGGACTCTCGACAGGGTTTTTTAGGAATGGACAAATACAGAATACAGCTAGACAGGACTGGACACCTTTTTATGTGTGAACCAAGACATAGGGAGGCTGGCTGGTATCTAACTATTTTGGCAGTTAAACTGCCACTCAAGAAATTCTTTTGAAAACAAAGAAACTCCTGAGCATCCCAATGTGAGGAGATGGCCTAGTCCAAAACCTGTCAGTTCTGACAGATTTTAACTGCTTCCTTTTTTGCTGGAGTGTTCCTTTTAAACTGTATTAGTTTGTGTGTACCAGAAACAAATCCAGGCACGACTCTGGTTGTGATTGGTGAATAAAGCTAAGTTTGATCTGTTGGAGACAGTCTTTCAGTTTCAAAGCCACTGCTCCAACTGCATTATTTAAAGCCATTGCATTTATATATTGTTGGTCATTAGCTACTCGTGAAAATCTGTGCTATTTAAAAACCAACTCAATGGGGAAAAAAGGGTAACATAAAGAGCAGTACTGACAAGTTTAGTGCTGCCTGGGAATTTTTTAATCCCTACCACCCCCTCCTTCAGTAGGGAAGGTGAGACTCCTCCTTACCACCAGGCAGCCATCACTTTGTCCAATGCCAGAACTGCGTCTTCTCTTTCTACTACCTGTGCTCACATACACTAAATATATGTGTTGCCTTACTTAAGATAGGACTGTAAGAAACAGGTACTGCGAGCCTAGAAGCTGGGGTAGGTGGTGGACTAGCAGTGAAGAGTATGCCTCACGCAATACCACACTAACAGCAGAATAAAAGCTCCCCACTCTCTCTCGTCTTCTTTCTCTCTCTCTCTCTCTCTCTGTCGCTTTATCTCTCTCTCATATTCGGTATATGCTCCAGTATAAGCCTCATTTTCCAGCATAAAAAATGTGCTGAAAAGTTACCCCCTCTGCTTATATGCGAGTCAGTGGAACAAAACAAATGATGGAGCAGGTTTTGTTACTGTCAGAGGAGTGTAAGGATCGTGCACTAGTGATCCTGCTCTTACCAGCATGCGCCCAGCTGTGTCCGTGCCCCGCATCCTCTGCAACATGTTGTGCAGAATGCGGTGCAATGATCCCGGGATTCTTCCTGTTTGGCAATTGCTGTGTCTCATATCTATGATGCCATCTAGTGGCTTCTGGAGACACTACTGTATGATCCTGGGGCACATCTGGCTATGGGGAGGGGGGCTGACTTGTACTTGGGGAACACCTTGCTACTGTGAAGGGGACCATATTGGGGAGGGGACTAATATGCAAGTCAATCACTTTTTACTGGTTTCTGAGGGAAAAGTGGGTACCTTGGCTTATACATAAGTCGGCTTATATGTGAGTTTATACGGTATGTGGGGGTTATTCTTAAAGGATGCTGGTTTTGATTAAACCTACTAGATCTCTATATATATTCTCAAAATAAATAATATGTTCTATTCACTTATGAGAAAACAGTCATTCAAATGTGACTGAGACTGGAAAAAATCTAGAATGGATTGAGCTGTTGATCTATGGATTAGCTCACATTAAGCAGCACTACAAAACCATGCATTCACTGAAATGTAATTGAAATTGGTGCAATGTGGTGTATTTCTTAATATTTCTAGATAAATACCTCAGTTAGTAACTACAGTTTCTTAATTGCATGAGATGTAAATAGCATATGTTATCAGACCGCACCAAAAACATGTTTGGGTCATACATATTTCACATGGCTATATATAGAATGTACAGACCATGTAACTCTACATTCAAAGTATTATTTGTGGTTTAGGAAATTATTGAGCTGTAATCACAAGTCTTATGCAGCTTGTCCTGTACAGTCAGCCATTTTAGTCTAAACGAGGCTACCATCCAAAGATGTTTGACCTCGGAACTCTAGGGGGGTTTACAGTGAAACACCAGCATGTAAGGCATAGCCTGTAAAAGGGAAACAGAGGCACCAACGTAGAATAAAATTCATTAAGATTGTAACGATTGTGTAATTCTTTCCGTGGTCAGCGCACAGGATGCGTGCTGATACTGCGGAAATCCTCCACAAGCGTATAATCTGAGAGAACCCAGCAATGGTGCTATGCACCTGTAGAGGGGAATTCCTGCCAGCAGATGGAGCTGTGGAGTGCATAGGAACAGATCCTCTGCACAGCCACAAATGCCAGACAGGAATTGCACGAGGGGAAGCAACGCAGGGCAAGATAGCCCTTAAAGAGAGAGAGCACAGAGACAGGGTGTATGCATGTCCACCAATCTAGTCGCCATCCAGCGATGATGAACACACAACCGTGAAGACCAGGTGGGAAAGCAATCGCAAGAGGTGGCAATTGCTAACAGCGACACAAGACTGAAAAGGACAGAGCACGAGAGTAGCAAAAGCACAGCAAACAACAATGAGAAGATAAGGAAAATAACAAACGCTAGCTAAACACGAACACCGCACTCATTTGCAACAGCGAACGCGTTTCGGCACGATCACCGTGCGTTAAGTGCCCAGTTGTAAGCGTGCCACCCTAACTAACCACAAGTAACATAAATGAACACAAATAGACTGAGACAGACAGAATGAACGCTTGCGAAAGCAAGCGATCAACACAGACAAACAGGTTGCGTAGACGCTTGCTAATCGGTTGCCTCACACCAGGCAACAGCAGGCGCAAACACAGGACAAAACAGACAGATGAGTGCAGCCAGTAGCCACCACGGCTATGGTCTACACTCCAGGAACTCAGGCAAGGAAGATCCACCGCTGCTACCGCTAGAGCGAGTGCAATCCAAACAGACAGATGAACAGAAGGGGCTACCAGTAGCAACTGCTGCTCTGGTTAGCACTCCCAGACAGACAGAACGATTTCCTGTCGACCGCCGCTGGCGGCAGGACAATCGCAGCAGAGAGACAACACAGGCAAAACAGATAATGCAACCTGACTGCACTAGAGGAGCTGCCTAGTGCAGTCCCAAGGAATACTCTAAGATAACATTTAACAAACAAACAGGGCTGATACTCTAGGAGAGTTCATCCGTAACAAACCATCATGACCAGCAAAGGATTGTGGGATCACATGGTATTTATGCTGCAAGCCTTCAAGGGAGGCGGCTAGGCAATTTGCATGACAAATGTATGCAAATTCCTCAGCAGCAGAGCAGGTCTGAAACTTGCAAAGGGGAGAGACCTTCCAGAGACCTGCAACCCACAGACTTGAGGAATGGTCAAACAGCTGTCTGCCTGTGCAGCCAGCTGAGCGAATCATTACAAAGATCAGTTTAAAAGGGAAGTAGAGGTGGTCTTACCTCCAGGTAATAGGACACAAGATATTTTAATTTCAAATAAACATCTCTATTGTTCATTATCATAAAAGTACAGGAAAAAACTCCACTGTGACGCATTTCGTGGGACTAGCCACTTCCTCAGGCAAAAGTGTGGAGCGTATGTCCAAGTAGCAAACCTTAGAACACCTCTACCTCCCACTTAAACTGATCTTAACAAATGTTATTCTACATTGGCGCCTCTGTTTCCCTTTTACGTGATATACCAGCAGTATCCACCCTTGGTGGAAGCGTGCATCCCCTACTTCTTCCTACTACAGAGTGAGAGTTTTTAACCTGAGTGGGGACAGGTGTCTTTCTCCATCTGCTTATACAGTGGTTGCCTTGGTGGTAACCCAGGTTAGGAGTTTAACTCCTAATTATATACTGTAATCTACTCATGCCATATGTATTTCCTAGTAAACAATGCCAGTTGCCTGGAAACCCTATTAACCTTCTGTCATAAGCAGTGTCTGAGTCAAAACCCTGGAACAAGTCCAGCAAAAACAGTAAAGTCCGGTGAGTCACAGTACCTGATCTGCTGCATGCTTGTTCCAGGTCTATGAGTAAAAGTATTAAAGGCTGAGGATCAGAGGACTGCCAGGCACCTTGTATTGTTTAAAAGGAAATTAATATGGCAGTCTCCATATCCCTTCCAAACCCACCTCGGGTTCCCTTTAAAGGCCGAAGCTCGGGTTCAAAATCTGACACTTACCATTAGAGAGGGAAGCCTCAGGATCCTAATGAGGCTTCCCTCAGTCCTAACAAGACCCCCCCCCCCCCCGTTGCTGAGCGTGCAAGAGCCTGCCTGCGCATGTGCAGTAGCGCGGAGCCCACGGCCCTGTGCTACAGTGCTTGAAAGGGTGGGAACCAAGCGGACCAAGGAATAGCGAGGGAACTCTTAATAGGAGGCATCCTCAATCCTGAGGCATCCCTCTGTTTAGGTAAGTATCTAATTTTGTGTACCTAAGCTTTGCTTTGGGTACACTTTAAATTAGCCAATAAATGGTGTCTTCCTCATTTAAAACATCCTGCTTTCACTGATGGCTAACACAGTACCATACTCTACTGCAAATAAATTACCCGGATTTTACTTACTTTTCCTTTAAATTTGAAATGTATACACACAATAGTTCTATAATTTAGGCAGCACAATAGCTACAATAATGACTAATACTGCAGTTTATTTATTTATCAGTTGAAAAGGGGAAAAGAGAAAACAATAGATAGTTATTATATGAAGATGTCTTGAAATGACATCAGAAAAATGGCATTTGGCGTAACCGTAGCCCTGGATGGCTGTAAACCTTTGATAAATGTTAACCTATGTCCTATCTGTCAATTAACTAAGATAACAAAGTACTGAATAAATATTGTCATTCTGGCATCTTGTTCCATTGCACCATCAATGTAATAAGATGTAAATTGTATAGGGAATTATTGTCTGGGCCCCCTTGATAGACTAATGTCCTCATAGTATATAGAATGTCTGCAGTGATGTTGCTGTCAATGACGGTTTAATGCTAAGGACTCTGCAATGTGTGCATATAATACCAATTAAAACAATAAAACACTAGCATGTTTACTCTGTTAAAACCCCATAACCATCATGCTACAGGAACATACGAACGTGGTAATAATTATTACGCGCTTGCCGTCATGTGTGTGAATTTCCGATGCAACCCCATGGCCTTTGTGTTTAATAACTTTACATAATATCCATTGACCTGCAACAAATTAAATTCAGTGACACTCACTTAAGGGACGGAAATTCATGGCCTGACTAACGCGACCCTTATTTAATCGCTTTACCATGTGTAATTTCTACATTGAGGAATGCCTTGAATTGTTTTGGTTCGTGTGCCCTAAAAATTAATAGTTATATGGGAAAACGAGTGGCCTTTTTTCGGAGCAATGTTTGGCCCTTTTAACCTACTCTACCATCAAAAAGGCTAAAGTATATTTATGTGCTAAAGTGAGAGACCAATAATTACTGGCTAAGTCCCAGTACGATATACTGAATTAAGAGCGCAGACTGATTTGTTTCAGAGAAGGCTAGCCATTATTTTTTTACATTGGCATGAAAAACTTTCATTATGCTGCAACACACAAATTTAGACGTTATTTTATGGGAGTAAACATGTTATACCTGTAAAAGTTTACATGTGTAAAGTCTTATTGCCTAAAACCCAACACCTGCTAACTACTGTACATACTGCATACAACACTGGCAGAGTAAGCAGATTATTGGTGCATTGTTTGTGTACGCTCTTGCATTATTATTTTTTGTATATTTATACATTATAAGAATAATTGTAGCAGAACAGCAGTCAAAGAGTTAAACACAGCACTTTGTTCTTCAGTAGATAGCTCATCAGGCCTGACATATATACTGCAGGTGAGTGATGTGCGCAAAAACCTGATGCAGGTCCTCACCCCAAATCACACTAGCAAAATGTCATAGTACTTGTGGAATGTACAGTATATATAGCAGGTTACTTGTTTTGGACAATCTGGTCCTTACGGTGGCCACTAATGATCCAATCTTTTTCATCCAATTTTACCAAATTGACCGTATATTCCGGCGTTTAAGACGACTTTTTGAACCCTGAATATCTTCTGCAAAGTGGGAGGTCGTCTTATACGCCGGGTGTCAGGTGCGGGGTGTCAGTATTTGTGGCAGGCAGAGCTTACCGGGTGCAGCAGCCTTGGCGGAAAGGTCCGCTCTTGTCCTGGGTCCTTCTATGTCCTCCACTGTCCCCCTGCATCATTCATGTCCGTGTCCGTGTTTGAACATTCAAAGCCGCAATACAGTAGCATCTTGCGAGCAGCCGCTCGCGTGGGTAACAGCGCAGCTTCCTGATTCCGGGTCACCTGACTGGTGACATGTGCGTAGGAAGAGGAAGACACTGAATTGTGGAGCGCACATGTCACCAGTCAGGTGACCCGGAACCAGGAAGTTGCCCTGTTACCCACGTGAGCGGCTGCTCGCAAGATGCTACTGTATTGTAGCTTTGAATGTTCAAACACGTGACACGGACATGAATGATGCAGGGGGACAGTGGAGGAAATAGAAGGACACAGGACAAGAGCGGACTTTTCCGCCAAGGGTGCTGCACCCGGTAAGGTCTGCCTGCCACAAATACTGACACCCCGCACCTGACACCCAGTTCTAAATGGCACAGCCTGAACTCTTTCCCCTCCCCTGGATGACAGCAGCACCCAGTAACATGCAATGGGTGCATACAGGGTGGGCCAGGAGGGCAGAGGAGGCATGTTGTGAAGAGGGGTAGTCTTATACGGCTAGTATATGCCAAACTCTTTCTTTTAACTGGAGAAGTTGGGGGGTCGTTTTATACGCCGGGTCGTCTTATACGCTGGAATATACGATATGTAGTATAAGGGTAAATCTATTGAGTGGATAATTTAGGCAGCTCCTTTGTATTACATACTGTAGTAATGGTAAATTGGATGAAACAGATTGGATCAATAGTAGCCATCCATAGTCATACCTATGTATAGATCTAAAAACACTGCTTTATAAAAGAACATGAAAGCCCACTCTAATCATTTAAGAGGAACTGTAGTGAAAATAACATAATGAATACAATTGCTTAATGTTTACAATACTAATTTATAGATTATTTAGTCAGTGTTTGCCCATTGTAAAATCTTTCCTCTCCCTGATTTACACTCTGCAATTTATCACTGGTGGTGACATCTTTAGTTCTGCCAGGTGATTCATTTGGGGGGCTGATCAGGTGATTGGATTGGGGGCCCCATCAAAATGTTGCTGGGGGTCCCCATGATTTATAGTTACGGCCCTGATAAGCGATATTAAAGGACCACTATCGTGAAAATTATAAGATTTAAAATACATGTAAACACATACAAATAAGAAGTATTTTTTTCCAGAGTAAAAGAAACCCATAAGCTACCTTTCTCCCATGTTGCTGTCACTTTCAGTAGGTAGTAGAAGACAGAACCGACAGGTTTTGGACTTGTCCATCTCCTCATGGGGGATCCTCAGGGTTTTCTTTATTTTCAAAAGCACTTACTGAATGGCAGTTGCTCTGTCCAACTACAAAAAAAACTTCATATTGATACTTTTCAATGAGTGTCTTTATAAAGAATAAAGGCCATGCTGAGAATCCCCCATGAAGAGATGACTAGACCAAAACCTGTCGGTTCTGTCAGGTTTTTACTACTACTGTAAGTGACAGCAAATTGGGAATAATGTAATTTATAGCTCTATTCTATGGGCCATCGATCTGCTGCCAGCAGCAGATTGACCTAGATTTACCATCCTGTCAGATAGATCAAATCGATCAAAATCGATCGAAATCGGTCGCAAATCGATCGATCAGCCGATTCTGTAGAATCGGTTTGTGATCGATCAATTCTATAGAATCGATCGATCAATGAAATCAACCAGTGTATGGGCCCCTTAATGCTAAGCCAGCTATCTGTTAAGTTAACAGTAAAGTACAAAAGCAAATGCCCCTCTCGAGACTCCATAACCTCTGCACACAAACTAAACACAGTTCTAGCTCACTAGCTACACAAGACACAGCTACGTTATCTGTTCCTGCAGTACAATACAGTTCTCTCCCTGTCTGTCATTGTCTCTCCTTTCTCTGTTTAGCTCCTTGCTCCTTCATAAATGGCTGTGGGATGTGTGCTGATTGGCTGCTGGGGCTTGCTGTGCAGCATTTATGAAAAAAGGGTGCCTAGGAAGAAAGTGCACCCGTTGAAGCTAAAACTATTTTTTTTTTATTTTTTTTTTACATTAATAGCTAAACTTTATCCCATTCTCACACTGAACCCTCCCTCTAACAATGCCTAACCTTAACCACCTACCCCCATGGCTAACCTTAACCACCTACCCCCATGGCTAACCTTAACCACAATGGCTAACCTTAACCACCTACTCTAATGGCTAACCTTAACCACCTACTCCCATGGCTAGCCTTAACCACCTACTCCTACGGCTAGCCTTAACCACCCTGCCACGGTTAATCTTAACTCCCCCACGGCTAACCTTAACCAGCCCCTCCATGGCTGACCTTAACCACTACCAAATCCCACAGCTTATCTTAATCGTCCCCCACCCGCTCATCCGCCACTAAAAAGAAGAGTCTGAAAAAATTGTAATTTTCATGTGTCGTGGGCACATATTAGTAAACAAAATTGGCTCTATTTGCTATGAGTTCGAACTAGACATTTTCGCTCACTCATCCCTAATCCTAAATGAACACAGCCATATTGCTTGGTCAGATGAATATGGAAATTGCCAAACTCTAGTCACCACCTGGAGTACCGGTGTAAAAATCTCTAAACTTTACTTTAACTACTATATATGTGAGTGCAATAGCTTTTTATACTTAACTTTTAGCTTTTTAAACTTTTACGGTATTACACTATAGGAAGTTTTTCAGGTACAGTATATTGAAGGTATTGAAGAGGGAACTGGAATGATAAACTATATCCGATTGAGGATACTGATGTGACATCCTATGAGGAACCATTCAAATGGAGTGATTTGGTCGTTAAGGTCGTGAATGACCTGGGAATATTCCCAAGGTGTTACTAGACCCTGGTTGTATAACTATTTCGATCGGGTGTGGTGAAGGTTTCCCTATCAAGAGACTCTGAAATTCAGAACATCTAGTTTGGACTGGAGTGGTTCTTGAACTGATTTTGATTGAACTGATTGCTTGAATATATAGCAAGGGGCACACCCAACCACCCAACAGAACTGTGTAGTTTTTAGGCAGCTGGTGCGTACTGATATATCCAATTCTTATTTGTAAATGATATGTATTATATGTTCACTCTTTGGTAGCAAATGCTTATCTTGGATTTGCTAAGTGATAGTTTTCTTTACTGTAGTTTTTTGTTTTGTGGGAAAATCAATAAAAACTCTCTTTAAAAAGAGAGAGAGAGAGAGAGGAAGAGGTTTTTTTGTGCCAAATCCAAGCATCAAGGAGCCGAAATTCCTAGAGAGGTTTCCTGGGGGTCCCGGGATAACCCACCTAGCCTCAAAATCTCAGAAGTGTATCAGTGACATATATGGTGCAGGTATGGCTAGTGCCGTGGGCGCCAGCGCACTATGGGCGCCATGCCTGCCCCCATGCTGCCCACCACCTCTGCATTTTGTGCCTCCTGTTCCATGATGCTTCTGGTCCCTCGCACCTCCCTTCCCATGGGGGCTGAGCTAGCCACCACCTCTGCATCTTGTGCCTCCTGGTACAGCATGCCTCCGGTGCCCCACGCCCCGCCCGCCGGCTCTCTTTCCCTTGTTGAAGGGGTGCACACGTCAATTGCAGAAGTGATGTCATCATTCACTTCCTGCAATTGAAGTGCACCGAGCAAGAAGGGTGCGCTCTGTCTTGCCTCTCGCCACCGATCTAAGATGTGACAGCCAAGAACAGAGAGCTGGGGGGATGCGGTAGTGGTGAGCACTTTATTGTCCTTCCTTTTGCAAGTCGCATAAAGTTCTGGCGTGCTAGCCCATCAGTCTGAGCAATGCCCAGGCGACACTAAAATGCATTGTTCTCCTCACTCTGCCTGCCGGAAGCCACCAGTAATCTATCTAGGGGGGTTCAGGCATAGCTCGTGTGTGCGGGGGGGGGGGGGGGGAATTGGGTTCTGCAAGAGGAGCTTACAATCACTCTTGGCTATGTAATTATTTTAGCTTGCACCTGACTATGTAATGCTTATTGTGATTTGATTAGTGGCTGGATAGTGTAATGGCTCAGCCTCTGACACAGGAGACTCGGGTTCAAATCTCGGGTCTACCTGATCAGTAAGCCAGCACCTATTCAGTAGGAGACCTTGGATAAGTCTCCCTAACACTTCTATATAGAGTGTGGCCTAGTGGCTGCAGCTCTGGCGCTTTGAGTCTGCCAGGAGAAAAGTGTGAAATAAATGTTCTATGTTTGTTACTTTGAGGCACCTTGCTGCATAATTATTTTATCTGGAGGTGTGTGACTACTTAATATTTAATTAAGGCAGTGACTACTTGATTAATTATTTGGAGGCATGTGACTACTTGGTTTGGGGGGGGGGTGCAATTTGAGTGTTTGCCATGGGCACTATATTGCCCAGATACGCCTCTGCAGTGGCGTTCACTACAGTAACTCCTGAGTAACAGCAAATAGGAGTTTGTTTGTTATTTTACAGAAAAAAAAATCACAGGCCTTGATTAGTAGCAAAGCAAAATTTAAAGCGGGAGTGTCACCATAAAAATCTAATTTCAACAGCAACTGGCCTGAGTGTATTAACCCTCCTGGCGGTCTATTAAAAACCGCCAGGGGGCAGCGCAGCCGTTTTTTTTTTTTTTTAAATCATGTAGCGAGCATAGGCTCGCTACATGATAGCCGCTGCTCAGCGGCATCCCCCCAGCCTCGCCGATAGGCGATCAGGAAATCCCGTTCAAAGAACGGGATTTCCTGGAGGGCTTCCCCCGTCGCCATGGCGACGGGGCGGGATGACGTCACCGGCGTCTAAGGGAGTCCCGATCCACCCCTTTCCGCTGCCTGGCGCTGATAGGCCAGGCAGCGCAGGGGTCTAGGGGTGGGGGCTGTGTTGCGACGCGGATAGCGGCGATCGAGTGCGGGGCGGCGACGATCGAAGTGCTGATGCAGCTAGCAAAGTGCTAGCTGCGTAGAGCAAAAAAAAAAATTACTCAAATTGGCCCAGCAGGGCCTGACAAAACTTCCTGCGCGGCTTACCGCCAGGAAGGTTAAGTGATAAAGATCCTAATCCTGCATTCAAAACTTTCAAAACTTTTTCTGCTGTTATGATTTGGAGTTATCACATATTTAAGGAGCACTGGCCCTTTAGTAGTCAGTGCCAAACAGTTGCATGCTGGGGGTTCTTTTTATCTCTAATATATTCCTCCTTTTCCATTTATTTCCCTACCTTGCTGCTTATCTGAAACCTGATCCCCTGCTCACTTGTGTTTACAAGCAAGGCTGAGGTGACTTAGCGATTGGAGGAGAAAAGAAAAAAAGTAAAGGGCAGAAATGACATCAGGATTTAGCCTAAACTGTGGGCAAAATACATGGCCCCCACCAGGAACAGAATTCTCTTCATTTATTATATAACATTCACTGAAATCAAAACCTGGACAGTACAAAACATGTGTTATGTAAGTAGATCAAGTATTTATCTAATTACAGTATACATGTGTTTTTTTTCCTAACACAGTATGGCTAATCCTACTGCTTTAAAGAGACACTGAAGCGAAAAAAAATTATAATATAATGAATTGGTTGTGTAGTACGGATAATTACTAAAACATTGGTATAAAAAAATATTCTCATATTTTTATTTTCAGTTTTACTGCTTTTTATAGCACTGCATCATTCTCTAATATTTGCAATTTACACACTATTCAGCATTCTAAATGTTTTTACAGAGCAGGCAGAGAACTTTTGACTTGTCCTGAACTGTTCTCTGCAGAAGAAAAAAACAATACAGTTGAGAAAAAAACCATCAGAAGTCAGAGATCTCTGTGACTTTGAAAGTTGTAGAGCTTAATGGCTATTTGCATAGATAATAACTGGAGTTTCTTAACTCTTCCTGTACTAGAAACACATATGTATGTGTCCTAATGCTTTATTTCTTAGCTGTACTACAAAACCAATTCATTATATCATATTTTTTTTTTTTCGCTTCAGAGTCTCTTTAAGAAATATACAAAGCTGAAAAATCTATCAATAGATAAAGGTGGCCATATATACGCTGGCAACCAAGGAGTGCCAAAATGGATCCATCGGTAAACACCGACAGGTAAAGCATACTGCGCGGAGCACCGGGGAGTTCTGGGGGGACAGTGCCGGGGTTTCCGCCTCGTTTGCCGCTCGTCCCGATATCGCAGGCTGTTACCCCTGTGCACCTGATCAAGCATATCGGCCCTACATCTTGCAGCATGTTCAATCGATACAAGTGACCAATTTCGGTCCAAAATAGGTCTTCTGATCCGATTATAATAATCGAATCGGATGGTCGATCGGCCACCAACCCGAGAATTTACAAATACGTTTGTAGTTTGTTTTTACAGAAAATTACACAGGACTTGCCTGATGGTTCTGAACAACTTGCCTGCACAAAAAATATACATGGAACACACTAAAATACTAGTAAATAAATACTGATTCAAATGATTGCACACTTTTCTAGATATTACAGGGACATTGACTGTGCATAATTTAGCAAACACAAAAAATACCTATTTTTGTAGAGTACTGAAACAATAAAAAAAACACTTTTTTAAATTATTTTTATTACTGCAAATTGCCCAGGAATTAACTAGTGCATGTGTAGAATATAAAAAGAAAAACAAAAAACATACTGAATTTTTTTTTCCAGAGCACATTAACACCCAAGTATTAACAATACAAACACATAGGCCTTAATGCAAATACAACATTTCTCATGTGCTTCACCCCTCCTCTGGAATCCCCCTTCCACAACACATCTGTCACTCTCCAACATTTGAAATCTTTATATGCTCCTTCAAAACTCACTTTTTCCAACAAGCATACACTCTAACTTAGGTCATTCCCCCTTTGATCTTTGACCATTTGAACTCCTTATTAGATAACCTAAAAATAGGTATGCATATTGTGTACTACCCCCACCTCTTGTTGCCTCCCGATTGTTTTAGAATGTAAGCTTTCAAGGGCAGGACTCTTTTTGTGTCTAGAAAATTGTTATACATTCAGAAGGCAATCATACTAGCACTAGCAAAGTAATAATTTAAAGTCCCTTTCAGATGCAATAAACCAGAAAAGCCCTGCCTACACTATCCAGGTCCTCTCCATGCTGTCCCTCACTACTTAATGCAGAATACAGCTTGCTGTGTTTACCCCTCCTACTTCTTCTAGCCCCCTCTATATCCTCTACCTACTACAACACCTAAAACTCTCAAGATGAGGATTGTAAACATTTACTACCTAAAGCCTCATTCACACTTAAAATCGCGAAATGCAGGCGTTTACCGGCAATATTTTGCGGGAGTGATTTTTCCGCGAATTCACACGGAAAAATCAATAGACACTGTAGCGATTTCTGCGCGAATGTGTTTAGCATTTCTATAGCACTGAACGAGATCGCCGGGAAATTTCCTGAAAATGGTGCAGGCTACGCGTTTGCATTTGGCGATTTGCATTAATCGCCGGTGATTAACGCAAATCGCCCAAGTAAGAACGGGCCCATAGGGTATTATAGCACTAGCGCTTTGAAAAGTGCTAGCGCTTGAGCATTTTGCCGAAATCACCGGCAAAACGTTCTAGATGATTTAAAAATGCAGTCCAGTTTTCCTGGATTCCTATTAGTATCCTTGTGTTCTCCAGTCTTAGTAAATCAGCAACAGTCTGTATTTAAAATGTAAGCAATCCCATTAATTTACTTAAAGTGCAATGAAACCCAGCATTTCTTCTTTGCTCTAAAAGATTATTTACAGCATAAAGCATGAGCCGATGCGCACGCATCCCTGAGCTCTGCTCCGTCATCATTTTGCCAGCAGACTGTAATCAGTAAAAAAAAACAACACAGCTTTGACACTGAGCTGTCCCCTCCATTGGCCACAAAAGTGATCGGCTCTCATAGGCTGATGCCCATGAGAGCCGATCACACCGATTGGCTCTTGTGGGGAGAGAGGGATGATGGGTATTAAAATTTAAAGAAAAATAGGCATTTTTATTAAAAAATTATGCAAAAAAATTAATTAAAAAAAAAATCCCCAAACATAGGAGCAGTGATCAGATGCCACCAACAGAAAGCTCTGTTGGTTGCAAGAAAAGGGGACAAAATTAATTTGTGTGCTAAGTGTTATGGCTCTGCAGCACACTTTTAAAGCTGCGGAGTCCTGATTTGTAAAATATAGCCTGGCCACTAGGGGGGTGTACGCCTACGGTTCTCAAGTGGTTAAAGGACAACTGAAGAGAGAGGTATATGGAGGCTGCCATGTTTATTCCCTTTTAAGCAATACCAGTTGCCTGGCAGCCCCGCTGATCCTCTGCCTCTAATACTATTAGCCATAGCCCCTGAACAAGCATGCAGCAGATCAGGTGTTTCAGACTTTAAAGTCAGATCTGATAAGACTTGCTACATGCTTGTTTCTGGTGTTATTCAGATACTACTGCAGAGAAATAGACCAGCAGGGCTGCCAGGCAACTGGTATTGATTAAAAGAAAATAAATATGGCAGCCTCCGTATACCTCTTACTTCAGTTCCCCTTTAACACTTGTGCACAAAAGCAAATATGATAACTGTATGTGTAATAAAAAGTAGGAAAACACATTTTTATTAAATATTATGTCAGAGTTTATTCCCTCTTTAACCAATTATTGTTTTTGATACAGTATATCTACACCCCTTGAGACTTTATCTTAGCCTCATGTGCATAGATATATGTACCTCGTGATCATCGCTGTGCACACTACCACATGTGTTCTCGTCCCGGCCCGTTAGTACTCTGATCAGTGAATGGGAACACAGTTCTCATTCACCGATGAAAGTGCCTGTGATCAATGGCATCAATGAGATGACGGTGGTCATTGACAAAATAAAAGTGAAAACATACACACTTTATTATTTCCTGTGTATTGTTCACAGTACACATGAATAAACTGGGGGACATCTAGCGGCCAAATAGTAAAATGACACCCTAATACAGTAAATTAAACAAAAAATACATAAAATCTCCATAACAATTAACTCCTTGCCTCCCCCACTCTCCCCTAGTTACCAAAATAAAACATTTGTATGTATATATATATATATATATATATATATATATATATATATATATATATATAACAGTGTTCTCCCCAGGCTCTTTTAGCCGGGTGCTCCACCCGGCTAGATTTGGTGACCACCCGGCTGTCATCGGCTCACCTCCTCACCACCTCCTATGCTGTAAGCAGAGTTGCCCTGCATTTTCATCTCATTCCACCCGGCTGCTTTTTCATGCCACCCGGCTACTATTTCATGCCACCCGGCTAGAAAAAAAATCTGGGGAGAACACTGTATATATATATATATATATATATATGACATTAAAAAAATACATAAATAGTTACCTTAGGGACTCAACTTTTTTTTAATATGTATGTCACGAGGGTATATTACAGTTACTTTTGCAAATAAGGGCTTGTAATTAGTGACGGACAAAGAACTTAAAAAATACACGTTTATTTCCAAATAAAATTTTGTCGCCATACATTGTGCTAGGGACATAATGTAAACATTGTAATACCCAGGACAAATGGGCAAATAATATTTGTGGGTTTTATCCACAGTAGCACATTTTATTTTAAAACTATAATGGCCAAAAACTGAGACATAATTATTTTTTTCCATTTTTTTCTTATTATTCCTGTTAATATGCGCTGAAAGGTGAAAATTGCTCTGCACCATAAAGGGAAAAAACCCTCAGTGGTGAATGAAATCACTGCTTGAAAAATCTCCTGTGATGCCATAAGTGATCTGAACGTAAGTGCCTTTACAGAAAGCCTGGGTGAGGGGTGATATTATGACATCATCCCACTCTGCTGAAATCAAAACGTCTAAGAAGTCTGTGGTTTGACTCAATCCCAGTCCTTCAAAAGTCAGCAGTCTCCAAGCTGACAGAAACATGGCCGTAGGTAGTTCCAGCAATACATCCTGTCCTCAGCTTCAAAACACTGCAGCACTCCTGGGAATAAGATTGTTATTTTCTTTTTTTTTAATAACACAGACGATATCCACTTTGAAAGGTAAAATAATGTTTTAGCCTGGAAATTCATTAAGGGTTTATAAATCTTTCTTGCACATCAAGCAGTGATTGGTTCTCTTAGTTAATAAAAAAAAGTTATATTGTGTCCACTGCAAGATTAATTGTTTCAACTTAAAAATAACATTCTAATTACTATATTTAACAGTAAAAATGCAAATGCTATTAGTGGACTGATTGTTGATAAGTGTGCCTTTGTACTGTGCTTTAACCTCTATTAGTGAGGATTATAAGGACATATCCACATTGGCATTTTGTAAGTGTCACTATGACAGCACTTGCTGCACAAATGCCTAGCTGTCAAAGTGAGGTTTATCACTCGGCTTTTTCCTCCGAATGCAGACTAATAAGCCCAGAAATTACAATTGCCTCCCTGCCGAATCTGTGATAGGCGGAAATAATGATATCAGTGCCCTGCTAATCTTCTTGCCTCTCCGCTTGGCACCATCCTATTGAGTCACCTGTCATACTCCGCTTTGATGAGGCGAATTCAATCTCTCAGCTATAATGACAATGGAGTCATTTTAATGTTTAGAAATGATTATGTGAAGGTTTTTCTTTGCACTGTCTTGGCAAGCAAACCAGGTTAATGTTCACTGTGCAACTTGCTCGAGCTGGTTTGAAGCAAGGCTGTATTAAGTGACTATTACTTTTTTTTCCTGCCAACTATAGATTGCAGATGGGCAAAAGTTAATTAAGCAGTGAGAAATATACTGTATGAAAAATATGAACGGATCCAATGTATGGAATAAATGATGATTGTGGTGATAATAATAATAACATAATAATAATAATAATAAGAATAATAAACAAGTAGTAGTAGTAGTAGTAGTAGTAGTAGTAGTAGAAGTAGTAGTAGTAGTAGTAGTAGTAGTAGTAGTAGTAGTAGTAGTAGTAGTAGTAGTAGTAGTAGTAGTAGTAGTAGTAGTAGTAGTAGTAGTAGTAGTAGTAGTAGTAGTAGTAGTGTGTTGTTGTTGTTGTTGTTAGTAGAAAAAAAAGAATGGGGCTCAAACCAGCAGAGGTATAACTGTTTACAGAAGACTTAAAGAGAACCCGAGGCGGGATTCTCACAACGAAATCCACATACAGAGGCTAGGTCTGCCTATAGAGCCCAGCCTCTGTTGCTAATCAGATCCCCCCCAAAATCCCCCCTGCGCTGGGCAATACCCCATAAATGACAGCCGCGCTGCCGACATGCAGCGTGTCAGCAGCGGCTGTGTTTACCTTTAGAACGTCAGTCTCGGCGCTCCCCCCGCCTCTTGCATCGCTCCAGTCCCGCCCGCGTCCCTTCCCTCCCCGCTAATTGGAGGGAAGGGATGCGGGCGGGGACGGAGCTCTGCAGGCAGCGGGCGGGGGAGCGCCGAGACTGACGTTAGAAAGGTAAACATAGCCCGCACAGCGCGGCTGTAATTTTTGGGGTCTGGCTGAGCACAGGGGGGATTTAGGGGGGATCTGACTAGCAACAGAGGCTGGGCTCTATAGGCAGAGCCAGCCTCTGTATGGGGATTTCGTTGTGAGAACCCCGCCTGCTGTGGAAGCGAGGAACTGGATATGCAGCAACCTATATTGAGGGATAATGATGATCAGGGTACCCTTAAAGAGGTACTGTAACCAAAGATTGGACTTCATTCCAATCAATCAGCAGCTGATACTCCCTTTCCCATGAGACATCTCTACTTTTTCTCAAATAGATCATCAGGGGCTGTGTATGGCTGATATTGTGGTGAAACCCCTCCCACAGTGTGTTGTCAGGACCATGGCCCTGATAGTTGCCTGTCTGTAATCCTTGTTGCATTGTGGGAAATAACGGATGTTTCCAACTTCAAAGCAACCAGTATCTCCCTCTGTGCATATGGATTTATATACAAAAAACCCCCCAACCTTTTAGCCTCTTGCATTGTTAGGGGGTGTGGTTATAAATACTGGCATGTGGTTTTTCATGTCTGGCAGTAGTAAACATGATTACGTGCAGGCAGATTGTGGATCAAACAATATGAACAAATTCAATGGCGAATATCAATCATTTTTTGATCTCTCTCTTATTTTTTAACTTCTCACTTTTCAATGTATTGATCTATTTTTTCCCCGTTTCGCTTAAGTTCCTCTGTAAATGACCCTAGATGTTTCAGATGCAGTTAAGGTTTTGAGATTATGAGATTATAAAGTTGCTTTTATTGACAATTTTCGCTACTGTACCCTGTCTTTTTTCTAACTTAAGCTTCACCTTTGAGGGAAACATCCTTCATAATGCTTAACCTCAACCTCAATACTAATCTTTTGTAGTCTTTGTCTGTGACTTACAGTAATTAACAGCCCAGTTGTTAAATCCATTGAATGACAAAATCTCCATGGGCACCTGATCAAACATCCAAAGATATTTCAGGTTTAGCACTGGCATCCAAACCATCACGTGCAGAATAGAGTTTGGCACTTTGGGCATACATTTAGTATAGATGTTTGACACAGGATTTTACCATTAATTAGAATGTTGGTACTATCAGCACAAACTTCCATCTGCTATCCTCAAACTTCCTCCCCGTTTTTGGCTCCTAGCACTAACTTCCCACCTCTTTATTACTAACACTAACCTTTCTCCCACCTTCACTTCCAAAGCTAACCTACCCCCTCTTCACTCCTAACTCTAACTTCTTCTCACTTCACACCTAACGCTTAGGCCTTGTTCACATCATTTAGCGCAGATGGCTGTGCTCATTGGAACGCAACGCGTCCGATCGCACGCCACCTGCGCTTCTATGCGCTGCAGATCCCATTCATTACAATGAATGGGATCTGCGCTGCGATTCCCAAAAATGCGTGCAGCACGTGATAGCGCAATCGCGCTGCCACGCAGCGCATATGATGGGAACGGTAGAAGGGCTGTCTATGCCCTTCTACCGTTCTTGTGTGTCGCACACTATACGCGCTGCCAAAATGCGCACGGCAGCGCGTATAGTCTGAACGAGGCCTAACTACCACTATCTGAGTTTGGTTACAGTGTAACCAAACTCATTACTAATGCACTGGCTTGTCCAGACAAACAACATAAACTTAAAATGTGGGCATTTCAAACACTGAGGCACTATCTCTAATGTTACAGAAAAAATAAATAAATAATAATAATACAAGTGATATGTGCAGTTGTATTTCTTTACTTTGTGCTTCCTGGGAATTTTTGTTTTATCCATAACCATGATGTGAGCCCTATATTACATATGCAGCAATTCCGCATGATCCTTATTACATGCCACCCTACTCCATGTGCAACAATTACGTGTTACCTCCTTTCATGTGAAACCATTACATGCCCTTTCAATGCGTACGTCCCTTATTATGTGGGGGGGGGGGGGGTCTCCTTCATGCCATCCTCCGAGTCCTCCTCCGGGTAATTCTCATATCCCCTTTTCTGTCACATGACCAAGGACCAGAAGAAGAGCTGATAAGAGACTGAACTGTTGCAGAGTAATCTGTGGAGCAAGCAATGCAGAATTTAGTGTCTTTCTTCGCTGAATATTTCATTGGTGCCGGACAAACAGCCAAAGTGATTAACACTAACCTGCTTTATTTAACTGCAAACAAAAGGAATAATAGCTGGTTGAACTTCCCAGTCCTTTCTTGTTATCAGCAGTGTTTCCACAGCCAAATATAATTGTTTTGCCTTCTATTTACTCTTCAGGATAGCCAAAGCTAAATGTGACTCTGTTCTATTGCTTTATTTACCGTAAATAGATAAAATCACTCGTTTTTTAACCCTTGCGATGCAAAAACTTAAATATATTACAGATAAGTTACAAGTAGGACTAGCTAGGCAAGCAGAGCAATGCATTGACAGCTATAGTACACCTCAGGTTTGTTTTATTTATTTCCTGTATTTGTATAGTGTTTAGCTGTTACATAGGAACAGTAGTGAAAATAACATAATAAATAAAATTGCTTATTTTTTTTTTTAACAATATTAATTTATAGATCATTTAGTCAGTGTTTGCCCATAGTAAAATCTTTCCCATCCCTGATTTGCATTATGAAATGTATCACTGGTGGTGACATCTTTAGTTCTACCAGGTGGTGTGTACAGAATGTTTCTTACTGGGAGTTCTATGCACAGGGGATATTGCTTGCTTGGCAGTTGGAAAAAGCCATCATTTCCCACAATGCAACAAGGTTCACAGTCACAGACATTAAGCTGTCAGGACCATGGTCATGACATAATACTGTGGGAGGGGTTTCACCACAATATCAGCCATACAGAGCCCCCTGATGATCCATTTGAGAAACGGTAAAGATTTCTCGTGGGAAAGGGGGTATCAGCTGCTGATTGGAATGAAGTTCAATCCTTGGTACAAAGTTCCTCTTTAACCTTCCTGGCGGTAACCCTGAACGTAGTTCGGGGTAAGCCGCGCAGGAGGCTTTCTCAGGCCCTACTGGGCAGATTTACTTAATTTTTTTTTTGCTGGACGCAGCTAGCACTTTGCTAGCTGCGTCAGCACACCGAACGCCGCCGCCCCGCGCTCGATCGCCGCTTTCCGTCATGCCGCGCCCCCCCGCCAGACCCCGTGCGCTGCCTGGCCAATCAGTGCCAGGCAGCGCCGAGGGGTGGATCGGGACTCCCAATGACGTCACAACGTCGCTGACGTCATCCCGCCCCGTCGCCATGGCCAGTATTTATAATGGCCCTCCAGGAAATTCCGTTCTTTGAACGGGATTTCCTGATCGGAGATCGCCGAAGGTGATCGAAGCGGGCGGGGGGATGCCCTGGGCTCGGTACATGATTTAGAAAAAAAAAAAACTGCTGCGCTGCCTCCTGGCGAAAATAATTAAACCGCCAGGAGGGTTAAGTAGCACATTATAGAGTGTGTTGGAATACAATGGACATTTCATGCAATTTGCTTTCCCCCCGGACTGACAATCCAAGGTCTGTACCTTAATCTTGGGACAATTTTTAAGGGGGTTTGAAGGGGAAGTAACTTTTTGGTTTTTAGATAGAGCTGTACTTGGTAACGCATTATGAGAAAAAAAGTATCAGTGAGTAGCTCGGCACCTAAATCAACATTGCACACAAGTCGTTCTGACTAGTTATTTCACGTTCTCACACACATGATAAGATATGAGGGAAAACTAGCTGTCAAAATCCATAATGTTTGATTATACTTAGAAGAGGCCCAGCAGGTGAAGGTCATGGATTTAGATATGACTTTGTAATTAATTGTTTCCTTTGTTATCTGTTATGAGTTCTAATATCTCCCTTTTTTGTAGCCGTGTATTTTTGTGTCTTTGTATCCTCTGGAGACAGAGTCATATTTATCAGCTACAGTTATTTTTCTACTTTGCTGTCATTCACAAAGTATTGCAAAATAAAATATTATTTGCTTCTATTTGTATTATGACCATCAGGCATCCAGAAGCCTCCATTAATCTGCTCTGATTGAGCTCACTTGATTTAGTGCAGGGATGTCAAACCGGTCCTTCGAGGGCCGAGGTCCTCACATATTTTTGACCCAGCTCAAAAAATGTATGGGTCTGAATCAGGAAAGGTGTGGTCTATCAGGTAGAACACATTCCTCTCTTTCTCAGTCCATCCTAAACACTGGCATGGAACTGGCCCTCCAGGCCTGGAGTTCGACACCTGTGATTTTAGTGCCTTGACCGGCCATGGCTCAAAGGCTTCTATAAATCCTCCTTTTCAGGGCTTTTTCAGAATAATTCCTCAAAAAATTCTCCATATGCCACAGCTTGTTTGTACCTGAGCTGAGTGCACCTCTATGTAGCTATGCTGATCAAACTATAAAAACCTACAAACCTATAACCTATAAAACTGAGGTGTCTCCACAAGGAAACACACAGTATGGTCCACCAGCTGAGACATTCTTGTCATGTGAACTCCCCCCCCCCCATGAAGTGGAACCTGAGACATGCCCTCACGATTTAATTTCATGGCGGTGGCTTAGGCAAGTCAGGAGAGGTCCAAGCAGTCACTTGACCAAGTATAATCAGTCAGTGCTAAAGTCATAACTGGACCCAAAAACTTGACAAAAAGGTGTGTGGTACATAAATTAGTATTGGAAATTATTTATGTAATACTGTGGGGCACGCCTGAGTGTGCTGTGTGTGCTGAGGGTACAACGAGGGTCACTGTGTGTATAAATGGGCATTTATGAAAACATTACTGAGAACATAGTATGCAGAAAGGAGCTCTACTGGAGAAACTGTGCAAATAGAGGCAGGGGCATAACTATGCCTGACTGGGCCCCCCTGCAAAACTTTTACCCTTACCTTTGTACCCAGTGGGGAGGAGGGACTCAACCTTTCTTCCTACACCAGGGCCTTTCTCCTGTCTGGCTTTGCCACCCAAACCTATAGATCAGCACGGTGGCAGTGATGGGACCTACCTCCTCTCTGTCTGGTCTCTCTGGCGCTCTTACTTCAGCCACTAGGTGTCACTGTCCACTCTGCTCTCTGCATTCCTCTTGGTCTGAATTTCTCTGCACATTGCGTAAAGTCATGTAACATACATCAGATAGAGAAGAAGGCAGAGAGCATAGAGGACAGTGACACCTAGTGGCTGCAGCAGGAGCATCAGAGAGACTCGGCAGGAGAAGAAGTAAGTCCCATCACTGCTGCTGTGCTGATCTGTAGGTCTGGATGAAAGGACACAACCAGTGGAGCACAGGAGAGGAACCTGATGGAGGACAAGGAAGGAAGAAGTCTGGGCCCCTTCTCCCCACCGGGCCACCCTGCAATTGCGGGGGCTGCTTCCTCATAGTAATGCCAGTGGGCATTGCTTGGAGCACTGTGTGCATAGCTCTCAACTGTCCCTTTGGGAACCAAATTCCTCTGTCCCACTTTCTTCCCAATCTGTCCATCTTTTAGGACTGATGTACAGATCTATGTAAATATAGGTATTTTTCTAATGAAAATGTATGTTTGCAACTTAATTTAAACTTTTTTTCCCCATCTTTAAAAATGTAGATGTTTTTTATTTTCAATAATACAAATGTAAACTAATCATAACAGAAAGGACCAGTGTAGTTTGAATTATAACACTACATTTTGGCTTATGAATTCTTTCTTAGTATTCCTGAGCCTGACTAGGGTCTAGTAAAGGCATCACTAGAGGCATGACAGGGGTGTGTCTTCTTAAAGGCGTTCCTCTTTCTTTTCCCAAAAATTGGAACGTATGCTGTATGTACTTTGTATCATTGTGTGTACTAAGGGCAATAATGTGGACACTGTGTATCAAGCGCCCTGTTAGAGGCACTGTGTGCCTGTATGAGCACTGCACACTGCGTGTACTGTGGGCAATAGAGATGGCCCGAACGGTTCGCCCGCGAATGGTTCCAGGCGAACTTTGGGTGGTTCGCGTTCGCCGGCGAAGGTGAACTTTTGCGGAAGTTCGATTCGATCCATAATGCTCCATTGAGCACAACTTTGACCCTCTACATCACAGTCAGCAGGCACATTGTCTCCAAACAAGAAGAATGTTCTTGCGCTCCTCCCTGGAAACTGCAGTTCAACAAACACAGTAGTACTCTTCTAAACAGTTGAGGTCAATGCTCTGTGCTGCTCCACGTAGTAGGGCGAAGCAAGTGTCTGTGGAGGAAATGGAGCGCACAATAGTGCATTACCTCAAAGTTTCTTTATTGCAGAATAAAAGTTATACTCACAAGAGTTAAAAGAAATGGCGCTTTTCAGCGGTGAGGCCAACCGCTTATGTTCCCAGGCAGGGCGGCAGCAGCGCGCTGTGGCTAGCAGCGCGAGTCCCGGTGACTGGGGAAGACCGTCTCACTGTCGGGGTGGGCGTGGCTCAGATTCAGTTTGTGTGCAGCATCATTACGCGTTTCGGCGCACAGCGCCTTCGTCAGATGACGCATGCACGCTTAGCGGGGAGTTTATAGTCTATTCCCTGCTGGTAGTCATGGCGACGATGAAGCCATGTCGGAAAGGGGAAAGAAAAACTTTATTTAAAACTTTATTTAAAACTCACAGGTTAGAAAATAATGAGGGTGGAAGGCGAACTAGCCTTCTATGCTGGAGACCTGGCAACGGAAAAAGCCATAAAGAGTTAGGACGGAAGTAGCACGTATTGATGTTGGAGATTGTGTGGGAAGCGGGCATGCGCCGGCGGTGCCGGCTCGCAGCGCGCTGCTCGCTCTGATTACAATATATACAAATATTCCATATAATGCAGGGTGAAAAAATAATAAAAAAAATAAAAAATTAAATGAAAGGTAAACATTAGACATAGGTATTAAACATATTGTTAACATTCCAAACACTTTTTGTTAATTTTTTCGAAAAAGGACATAAATAGAGGTGTTCATCCCTCCTGAGCAGGTGCATATATGCAAGGTTACCTTTTGTGGGTAATTTCCAAAACTAAAATAATACAATCAAGATAATAAAACTCAGACCTTCTAAGACAGTACAAATGTTTAGAAAGCTGCTGTGTAACCAACTTAAAAGAACGCTATTCGTTCAGCGCAGAAAATATTGGGCACAGAAAGTATTGGGGGTTGGAAATCCAGCCAGTTCGTAACCACATAGGAGCGGGGTGTGGGGTGTCCATGGAGGTGTTAGAAAACAGTCCATGGGCACTCCACCCAGCATATTACTAGGGGGAAGGCGGGGGGGGGGGGAAGAGGGGAGGGTAATTAAGGGGGGGGGAAAGAAAGGATGGGGGACCATCCATCCGACTGTCGGGATTCAAATTAAATTCAAACAGGACCATCAAGGGCCCGGGGTCAGTGTATAGACTAGGGCTCAAAATGACCCTAAGGTCCTGGATAAAATTGCAAAAACGTACCATGAATTAAAATATATCATAAACATTCCATAAATTAAATGTATATAGATTAATGAATAATGAAACCTACTAGGGCCAATTCCTATTCTATAAGGTACTCACCACCCTCATCTAGTGCGATATCTGCTAAGGGTAAGGTGCCTGGCTGTAGGAAAGAAAAAGAACAAGAACACAAAAGCAGAGCATTAGTATCTTATTACAACACATATGTTCTCCAATGGCCGAATGACAAGAAGTTCATAAATATGTAGATATCTCTAAGCTTTCATTTAGACCATTGGGGCTAAGGGCATCCATTTTGAAGATCCAAAAAGTCTCACGTTCGCACAGTTTTCTGAATCTTTCCCCCTGGCGTAAATTTTTAGGAATTAGTTCAAGCCCCATTATCTTAAGAGTGGATACAGAACTCTCATGGTGTTCTTTGAAATGTCAGGGGACACTATGTTTCTCATTCCCACTTAAGATATTACACTTGTGTTCCCCCAGCCTTTGTCTAAGTGGGCGAGTTGTACGCCCTACATATACCTTTGAGCAGCCACAAGTCAGCAGGTACACAACATGGTCGCTCCCGCAGGTTATGAAATCTTTCAGTTTAGAAGTATGCTGATTCCCATCAGTAATCTCCTTTATTCGATGTTGGATGAAAGGACAACAGCCACATCTCTTAACATGGCATCTGAAGTTCCCGACCACTGTAGGGAACATACTTTCGGGTTTTTCAATAATCTTCCTTATATTACTAGGAGCAATTGTGTTTTTAATGGATCTGGCCTTTTTGAAAATGATCGTAGGGCAATCAGGGATAATGTCTTTCAAAAGAGGGTCCTGCTTCAGAATTGGCCAATTTTGAGTTATAATAGACTTGATTTTACTGGATCCTGCAGAGAAAGGAGTGATAAATGGCAAATTGGTGCAATGTGTAGTATCTGCAACCGTTTTGCTAGGGCGGATGGGTTTTACCTTAAACTCATCCTGTGTGGTTTGTATATGTTTTGAATTATAACCTTTCTCGAGGAACTTTTTACTCAATAATTCCCCTTGTTTGGCATAATCTGCGTCAGAGGTACAGTTCCTTCTTAATCTACAGAACTGACTCCTTGGGATATTTTGTATCCATTTTGCACTATGGCAGCTTGTGGCATGCAAATACGAGTTCCCTGCAGTTGGCTTAAAATGTGTTTTAGAGCATATTTTCCCGACCTCGTTAGAATAAAGTTCTAGATCGAGAAATACAATGCTTTTATCGGAAACAACATGAGTGAAGGCTAAGCCAAAGGTATTAATATTACACGTTTTGACAAATTGCTCAAAGGTGTCCTCATCCCCGTCCCAGATGATTAAGATATCATCAATATACCTAGTATAAAAGACTAGGTGCTTGGCAAACGAGGTCGGGAAAATATACTCTAAAACACATTTTAAGCCAACTGCAGGGAACTAGAGTTGGGCCGAACCTCCGATTTTAGGTTCGCGAACCGGGTTCGCGAACTTTCGCGGAACGTTCGGTTCGCGTTAAAGTTCGCGAACCGCAATAGACTTCAATGGGGATGCGAACTTTGAAAAAAAAAAATAATTATGCTGGCCACAAAAGTGATGGAAAAGATGTTTCAAGGGGTCTAACACCTGGAGGGGGGCATGGCGGAGTGGGATACACGCCAAAAGTCCCCGGGAAAAATCTGGATTTGACGCAAAGCAGCGTTTTAAGGGCAGAAATCACATTGAATGCTAAATGACAGGCCTAAAGTGCTTTAAAACATCTTGCATGTGTATACATCAATCAGGTAGTGTAATTAAGGTACTGCTTCACACTGACACACCAAACTCACCGTGTAACGCACCGCAAACAGCTGTTTGTACTAGTGACGGCCGTGCTGGACTGGTGCGCACCATGGCGAGAGTGCAGGTTTTGGTGGCTTTACAGCCCATATGGTCGGCCTGGCTGATGTAGCTGAATGACAGAACAGTGACTGTCCAGCTGATCAAATTTGGTCTGACCACAATGAAGCAACGACCTTATTATCTTTTGTGTGCCCCCCGAGACACTCATCTAGGCGCCGGTCATTGCTTCATTGTGATACGCAAGCCCCTTCACCACGGCAAGGTAATGATCACGAAGGGGAATGGGCGCATGTACATGCCTTTTCTTTTGTTGTTGCAGCTGCCCTCAGTGCAGCCAGAAAAATTAGGCAGTCATGTACACGCACCATAAAAATTATTACAGCGGCCGCTGCTAGCAGCGGCCTAAAAAATTCAGCAATCCGCCTGGAGTCCCGGACCCTGTTGGTGGTGGCGGAGAAGGTAGTGAAGCGGCCTGCAGGCAGACATGCTGTGTGGAGGGACTGGGAGCGACTTAGTCTTTTTGGGGCAGGCCAGGCAGCCAGTCACACGGCGTGCAGGCAGAGATGCTGTGTGTGCGGGGACTGACTTAGTCTTGGGGCGGGCAGCAGCCCTCCGGGATCCATGCCTCATTCATTTTGATAAAGGTGAGGTACTTAACACTTTTGTGACTTAGGCGACTTCTCTTCTCTGTGACAATGCCTCCAGCTGCGCTGAAGGTCCTTTCTGAGAGGACGCTTGCGGCAGGGCAGGAGAGAAGTTGGATGGCAAATTGGGACAGCTCTGGCCACAGGTCAAGCCTGCGCACCCAGTAGTTCAAGGGTTCCTCATCGCTGTTCACAGCAGTGTCTACATCCACACTTAAGGCCAGGTAGTCGGCTACCTGCCGGTCGAGGCGTTGGTGGAGGGTGGATCCGGAAGGGCTACGGCGAGGCGTTGGACTAAAGAACGTCCGCATGTCCGACATCACCATGAGATCACTGGAGCGTCCTGTCTTTGACTGCGTGGACACGGGAGGAGGATTAGTGGCAGTGGTACCTTGCTGGCGTTGTGCTGTCACATCACCCTTAAAGGCATTGTAAAGCATAGTTGACAGCTGGTTCTGCATGTGCTGCATCCTTTCCACCTTCCGGTGAGTTGGTAACAGGTCCGCCACTTTGTGCCTGTACCGAGGGTCTAGTAGTGTGGCCACCCAGTACAGCTCATTCCCCTTGAGGTTTTTTATACGGGGGTCCCTCAACAGGCAGGACAGCATAAAAGACGACATCTGCACAAAGTCGGATCCAGTACCCTCCATCTCCTCTTGCTCTTCCTCAGTGACGTCAGGTAAGTCAACCTCCTCCCCCCAGCCGCGAACAATACCACGGGAAGGTTGAGCAGCACAAGCCCCCTGCGACATCTGCTGCGGTTGTTCTCCTGCCGCTGTCCCCTCCTCCTCCTCCTCCTCCTCCCCCAAAGAAACACCTTGCTCATCATCCTCTGAGTCTGACTCGTCTTCTGCACACGACCTCTCTTCTTCCTCCTCCTCCCCCCTCTGTGCTGCCGCAGGTGTTGAGGAAACAGCTGGGTCTGATGAAAATTGGTCCCATGCCTGTTCCTGCCGTAACGGTTCCTGGTCACGCTCATTCGCAGCTTCATCCGCCACTCTACGCACAGCACGCTCCAAGAAGTACGCGTAGGGAATTAAGTCGCTGATGGTGCCCTCACTGCGGCTCACCAGGTTGGTCACCTCCTCAAACGGCCGCATGAGCCTGCATGCATTTTTCATCAGTGTCCAGTTGTCGGGCCAGAACATCCCCATCTTCCCAGACTGTTTTGTTCTACTCCAGTTGTAGAGGTACTGGGTGACGGCTTTCTTCTGTTCTAGCAGGCGGGAGAACATGAGCAGGGTCGAGTTCCAGCGAGTGGGGCTATCGCAAATGAGGCGTCTCACCGGCATGTTGTTTTTACGCTGAATTTCTGCAAATCGTGCCATGGCTGTGTAAGAGCGCCTCAAATGCCCACAGAACTTCCTGGCCTGCTTCAGGACATCCGCTAAGCCAGGGTACTTTGCCACAAATCTTTGAACCACTAGATTCATGACATGTGCCATGCAGGGTATGTGTGTCAGCTTCCCCATATGCAAAGCGGCAAGCAGATTGCTGCCGTTGTCGCACACCACGTTGCCTATCTCCAGGTGGTGCGGGGTCAGCCACTCATCCACCTGTTTCTTAAGAGCAGCCAGGAGAGCTGCTCCAGTGTGACTCTCCGCTTTGAGACAAGCCATGTCTAAGATGGCGTGACACCGTCGTACCTGGCATGCAGCATAGGCCCTGCGGAGCTGGGGCTGTGTAGCTGGAGAGGAGAACTGCCACTCAGCCAAGGAGGAGGAGGAGGACAGCGAAGAGCATGTAGCAGGAGGAGAGGAGGTGGCAGGAGGCCTGCCTGCAAGCCGTGGAGGTGTCACAATTTGGTCCGCCGCTTTCTGCTTGCCATCGTTCACCACCAGGTTCACCCAATGGGCTGTGTAGGTAATGTAGCGGCCCTGCCCGTGCTTGGCAGACCAGCCATCCGTGGTCAGGTGTACCCTTGACCCAACGCTCTTCGCAAGAGATGACACCACTTGCCTCTCAACTTCACGGTGCAGTTGGGGTATGGCCTTTCTCGAAAAATAAGTGCGGCCTGGCATCTTCCACTGCGGTGTTCCGATGGCCACAAATTTACGGAAGGCCTCAGAGTCCACCAGCCGGTATGGTAACAGCTGGCGAGCTAACAGTTCCGCCACGCCAGCTGTCAGACGCCGGGCAAGGGGGTGACTGGCCAAAAGTGGCTTCTTCCGCTCAAACATTTCCTTCACCGACACCTGACTGCTGCTGTGGGCAGAGGAGCAGGAACCGCTCAAGGGCAGAGGCAGAGTGGAGGAGGGTGCCTGTGAAGGTGCAAGGGAGAAAGCGGCAGAAGCAGATGATGCACCTGAAGGAGGAAGAGGAGAAGGAGGGTGACTTTTCTTTTGTGTGCTGCTGCTGCTTTTGCTCAGGTGGCCATCCCATTGCTGTTTGTGCCTTTTCTCCAGGTGCCTTCGTAAGGCACTTGTCCCTACGTGAGTGTTGGCCTTTCCACGGCTCAATTTTTGTTGGCAGAGCGAACAGATGGCTTTGGTCCGATCTGAGGCACACACATTAAAAAATTTCCACACCGCTGAGCCACCCTGGGATGTGGGCACTATGGGGACCTCAGCAGCTGATGCTGAAGGGCAAGTTGGCTGGCTGTACATAGGTGGCGATACATGGTGCCGGACTCTGCCACCAGCTGTTTCTGACGAAGAGCTGCCCCAGCTTCTTTCAGCAACTTCTCTCCTCCTACTACTCTCTGACTCCCCCTCTGAACTGTCCCCCTCTTCATCTCCTCTATTGGGAACATACAGAGGATCCCTATTACCGTCATCATCGTAGTCATCCTGCCCAGCTTCGCTTGCCTCAGACAAATCCAAACTTGCACCATCAGTAGGTCCTTCATCCTCCTGACACGTTACATCCATAGTGTTGCCGCGTAACTCAGACATATTAGCTGGTGAAAATTCATCTGGCTGTAACAACAATGGCTGTGCATCAGTGATTTCAACACTAAATAATTCTTGCGAAGTGTCAAATGCAGCGGAAGTGGTGCTAGTAGTAGCGCTGGTGGCTGAGCAAGATGAGGTGTTCTGTGTCGCTAAATACTCAACCACGTCCTGACAATCTTGGGAAGTGATGGGACGTGCCTTCTTCCGAGCACTGTACTGTGGGCCAGGTCCACACGAAATTACATTTACACGACCTCGCACAGACCTGCCGGGTGGCCTTCCTCTGCCTCTGCCACTACCTCTTCCTCTTCCTCTACCTGTTTTGTCCATATTGGGTATGCACGGAGTGGTATATCACACTGCGTGCACTCACGTAGGTAGGTGGGTTCACTTAACTGCACAGGTATGCGCACTGATGCGGTGGATTCACTGAACAGTACAGGTATACAGTGGCAGGTTCACTGAACACAACAGGTATGCAGTGGCGGGTTCACTGAACAGGTATACAGTGGCGGGTCCACTGAACAGAACAGGTATACAGTGGCGGGTTCACAGAACAGGTATGCAGTGGCAGGATCACTGAACACAATAGGTATGCAGTGGCGTGTTCACTAAACAGGTATACAGTGGCGGGTCCACTGAACAGAACAGGTATACAGTGGTGGGTCCACTGAACAGAACAGGTATACAGTGGCGGGTCCACTGAACAGAACAGGTATACAGTGGCGGGTCCACTGAACAGGTATACAGTGGCGGGTCCACTGAACAGAACAGGTATACAGTGGCGGGTCCACTGAACAGAACAGGTATACAGTGGCGGGTTCACAGAACAGGTATGCAGTGGCAGGATCACTGAACACAATAGGTATGCAGTGGCGTGTTCACTAAACAGGTATACAGTGGCGGGTCCACTGAATAGAACAGGTATACAGTGGCGGGTTCACAGAACAGGTATACAGTGGCGGGTCCACTGAACAGAACAGGTATACAGTGGCGGGTCCACTGAACAGAACAGGTATACAGTGGCGGGTCCACTGAACAGAACAGGTATACAGTGGCGGGTCCACTGAACAGAACAGGTATACAGTGCCGGGTTCACAGAACAGGTATGCAGTGGCAGGATCACTGAACACAATAGGTATGCAGTGGCGTGTTCACTAAACAGGTATACAGTGGCGGGTCCACTGAACAGAACAGGTATACAGTGGCGGGTCCACTGAACAGGTATACAGTGGCGGGTCCACTGAACAGAACAGGTATACAGTGGCGGGTCCACTGAACAGAACAGGTATACAGTGGCGGGTTCACAGAACAGGTATGCAGTGGCAGGATCACTGAACACAATAGGTATGCAGTGGCGTGTTCACTAAACAGGTATACAGTGGCGGGTCCACTGAACAGAACAGGTATACAGTGGCGGGTTCACAGAACAGGTATACAGTGGCGGGTCCACTGAACAGAACAGGTATACAGTGGCGGGTCCACTGAACAGAACAGGTATACAGTGGCGGGTCCACTGAACAGAACAGGTATACAGTGGCGGGTCCACTGAACAGAACAGGTATACAGTGGCGGGTTCACAGAACAGGTATGCAGTGGCAGGATCACTGAACACAATAGGTATGCAGTGGCGTGTTCACTAAACAGGTATACAGTGGCGGGTCCACTGAACAGAACAGGTATACAGTGGCGGGTCCACTGAACAGGTATACAGTGGCGGGTCCACTGAACAGAACAGGTATACAGTGGCGGGTCCACTGAACAGAACAGGTATACAGTGGCGGGTTCACAGAACAGGTATGCAGTGGCAGGATCACTGAACACAATAGGTATGCAGTGGCGTGTTCACTAAACAGGTATACAGTGGCGGGTCCACTGAACAGAACAGGTATACAGTGGCGGGTCCACTGAACAGAACAGGTATACAGTGGCGGGTCCACTGAACAGAACAGGTATACAGTGGCGGGTTCACAGAACAGGTATGCAGTGGCAGGATCACTGAACACAATAGGTATGCAGTGGCGTGTTCACTAAACAGGTATACAGTGGCGGGTCCACTGAACAGAACAGGTATACAGTGGCGGGTCCACTGAACAGAACAGGTATACAGTGGCGGGTCCACTGAACAGAACAGGTATACAGTGGCGGGTTCACAGAACAGGTATACAGTGGCCGGTCCACTGAACAGAACAGGTATACAGTGGCGGGTTCACAGAACAGGTATGCAGTGGCAGGATCACTGAACACAATAGGTATGCAGTGGCGTGTTCACTAAACAGGTATACAGTGGCGGGTCCACTGAACAGAACAGGTATACAGTGGCGGGTTCACTGAACAGGTATACAGTGGCGGGTCCACTGAACAGAACAGGTATACAGTGGCGGGTTCACAGAACAGGTATGCAGTGGCAGGTTCACTGAACACAACAGGTATGCAGTGGCGGGTTCACTGAACAGGTATACAGTGGCGGGTCCACTAAACAGAACAGGTATACAGTGGCGGGTCCACTGAACAGAACAGGTATACAGTGGCGGGTCCACTGAACAGAACAGGTATACAGTGGCGGGTTCACAGAACAGGTATACAGTGGTGGGTCCACTGAACAGAACAGGTATACAGTGGCGGGTTCACAGAACAGGTATGCAGTGGCAGGATCACTGAACAGGTATGCAGTGGCAGGATCACTGAACAGGTATGGAGTGGCAGGATCACAGTACAGGTATGCAGTGGGCTGAGGGCTCACTGAACAGAACAGGTATGCAGTGGCAGGATCACTGAACAGGTATGCAGTGGCAGGATCACTGAACAGGTATGCAGTGGCAGGATCACAGTACAGGTATGCAGTGGGCTGAGGGCTCACTGAACAGAACAGGTATGCAGCCAGGAAGAAGTTAAGCCTAACTAATCTTTCCCTATATGAGAGACTGCAGCAGCTCGCCCTACTCTCACTAATGCAGGCACACGAGTGGCCGTAATGGCCGCCGCTGCCTGCCTTATATAAGGGGGGGTGGGGCTCCAGGGGCTAGTGTAGCCTAATTGGCTACACTGGGCCTGCTGACTGTGATGTAGAGGGTCAAAGTTGACCCTCAGTGCATTATGGGGCGAACCGAACTTCTTCCGCAAAAGGTTCGCGTGCGGTACCCGCACGCGAACCACCTACGTTCGCGCGAACCACGTTCGCCGGCGAACCGTTCGGCCCAACTCTACAGGGAACTCGTATTTGCATGCCACAAGCTGCCATAGTGCAAAATGGATACAAAATATCCCAAGGAGTCAGTTCTGTAGATTAAGAAGGAACTGTACCTCTGACGCAGATTATGCCAAACAAGGGGAATTATTGAGTAAAAAGTTCCTCGAGAAAGGTTATAATTCAAAACATATACAAACCACACAGGATGAGTTTAAGGTAAAACCCATCCGCCCTAGCAAAACGGTTGCAGATACTACACATTGCACCAATTTGCCATTTATCACTCCTTTCTCTGCAGGATCCAGTAAAATCAAGTCTATTATAACTCAAAATTGGCCAATTCTGAAGCAGGACCCTCTTTTGAAAGACATTATCCCTGATTGCCCTACGATCATTTTCAAAAAGGCCAGATCCATTAAAAACACAATTGCTCCTAGTAATATAAGGAAGATTATTGAAAAACCCGAAAGTATGTTCCCTACAGTGGTCGGGAACTTCAGATGCCATGTTAAGAGATGTGGCTGTTGTCCTTTCATCCAACATTGAATAAAGGAGATTACTGATGGGAATCAGCATACTTCTAAACTGAAAGATTTCATAACCTGCGGTAGCGACCATGTTGTGTACCTGCTGACTTGTGGCTGCTCAAAGGTATATGTAGGGCGTACAACTCGCCCACTTAGACAAAGGCTGGGGGAACACAAGTGTAATATCTTAAGTGGGAATGAGAAACATAGTGTCCCCCGACATTTCAAAGAACACCATGAGAGTTCTGTATCCACTCTTAAGATAATGGGGCTTGAACTAATTCCTAAAAATTTACGCCAGGGGGAAAGATTCAGAAAACTGTGCGAACGTGAGACTTTTTGGATCTTCAAAATGGATGCCCTTAGCCCCAATGGTCTAAATGAAAGCTTAGAGATATCTACATATTTATGAACTTCTTGTCATTCGGCCATTGGAGAACATATGTGTTGTAATAAGATACTAATGCTCTGCTTTTGTGTTCTTGTTCTTTTTCTTTCCTACAGCCAGGCACCTTACCCTTAGCAGATATCGCACTAGATGAGGGTGGTGAGTACCTTATAGAATAGGAATTGGCCCTAGTAGGTTTCATTATTCATTAATCTATATACATTTAATTTATGGAATGTTTATGATATATTTTAATTCATGGTACGTTTTTGCAATTTTATCCAGGACCTTAGGGTCATTTTGAGCCCTAGTCTATACACTGACCCCGGGCCCTTGATGGTCCTGTTTGAATTTAATTTGAATCCCGACAGTCGGATGGATGGTCCCCCATCCTTTCTTTCCCCCCCCCCCTTAATTACCCTCCCCTCTTCCCCCCCGCCTTCCCCCTAGTAATATGCTGGGTGGAGTGCCCATGGACTGTTTTCTAACACCTCCATGGACACCCCACACCCCGCTCCTATGTGGTTACGAACTGGCTGGATTTCCAACCCCCAATACTTTCTGTGCCCAATATTTTCTGCGCTGAACGAATAGCGTTCTTTTAAGTTGGTTACACAGCAGCTTTCTAAACATTTGTACTGTCTTAGAAGGTCTGAGTTTTATTATCTTGATTGTATTATTTTAGTTTTGGAAATTACCCACAAAAGGTAACCTTGCATATATGCACCTGCTCAGGAGGGATGAACACCTCTATTTATGTCCTTTTTCGAAAAAATTAACAAAAAGTGTTTGGAATGTTAACAATATTTTTAATACCTATGTCTAATGTTTACCTTTCATTTAATTTTTTATTTTTTTTATTATTTTTTCACCCTGCATTATATGGAATATTTGTATATATTGTAATCAGAGCGAGCAGCGCGCTGCGAGCCGGCACCGCCGGCGCATGCCCGCTTCCCACACAATCTCCAACATCAATACGTGCTACTTCCGTCCTAACTCTTTATGGCTTTTTCCGTTGCCAGGTCTCCAGCATAGAAGGCTAGTTCGCCTTCCACCCTCATTATTTTCTAACCTGTGAGTTTTAAATAAAGTTTTAAATAAAGTTTTTCTTTCCCCTTTCCGACATGGCTTCATCGTCGCCATGACTACCAGCAGGGAATAGACTATAAACTCCCCGCTAAGCGTGCATGCGTCATCTGACGAAGGCGCTGTGCGCCGAAACGCGTAATGATGCTGCACGCAAACTGAATCTGAGCCACGCCCACCCCGACAGTGAGACGGTCTTCCCCAGTCACCGGGACTCGCGCTGCTGGCCACAGCGCGCTGCTGCCGCCCTGCCTGGGAACATAAGCGGTTGGCCTCACCGCTGAAAAGCGCCATTTCTTTTAACTCTTGTGAGTATAACTTTTATTCTGCAATAAAGAAACTTTGAGGTAATGCACTATTGTGCGCTCCATTTCCTCCACAGGCACATTGTCTCCAATCAGACTACACTCACTGCTGGGGCCCCCCCTTATAAAAGGCATGGTTCTCCTGCCGTTTTACTCACTCATCTGCCTACAGTAATTAGTTAAGGGACAGCTGCTGACAGACTCTGCTAGGGAAAGCTTTGTAGGCTTGTTAGCTTGCTCCTAGATGATTGTTATTCCTTATGTTGCACCCCACCACAGCTCCCTTCCTCCCTCACTCACTCCTCCCCCTCCTAAGGAGCAGAAGGGTCTTGTCTTCCAGGGAATTGTAGGATTTCAAAAGCCAGCTTACATACCTTGGCCGGGAATTGAAGCCAGGTCTTAATGCTTGGTAGGCAACTCTCGTCACCACTATACCACCACCAACACTATATGCTGAAGCCAGCCTAGCATGTACCATTAAAGAATTGAAGCCAGGCCTACCGCGTGGTAGGCTGCTATCCTAACCATTATACCACCAACACAACACACTACAATGCTACATGCTGAAGCCAGCCTAGCGTGTACCATTATGATATATCCAAGAGAAAAATGAGCTTGCTTAGAGATTTGTAGGATTTCAAAACCCAACTCACATACATTGGCCAGGAATCGAACCCAGGCCTACCGCGTAGGGATTGCCGGAAATGCCATTTACCGTTTCCGCTTTCCGCTACCACGTTCCGCATTCTAATGCGGAATTTCAGACGGAAATCGCGGAAATTCCGCCCGACTTTGACATCGATTTTATCAAAAACTATAAGGTCTTTTTGAAAACTTTTTTTGCATCTTGTTCAGAAGATTCGGTTTAATAAACCCTGACAATTTGGTGTTTCTAGGACTTTCGGGGGCTTTGCTATTAACCACTAAACTCTGCGGATTTTTACTGTAATGTAAAATGCAGAAAATAGGCAGATGCAGATTTTCTGCATTTTACATTACAGTAAAAATCAGCCGACTTTAGCGGTTAATAGCAAAGCCCCCTTAAGTCCTAGAAACACCAAATATTCAGGGTTTATTAAACTGAATCTTGTGAACAAGATGCAAAACAAAGTTTTCAAAAAGACCTTATAGTTTTTGAGAAAATCGATGTTAAAGTCAGGTGGAATTTCCACGATTTCCGGCGGAAATTTCCGCGATTTCCCGCAGAAATCCGCCTACCGCACTTGCATTACCGATTTCCACATTCCGATGCGGAAATACAATTTCCGATCGGAATTTCGGAAATTGCATTTCCGCGGAATCCGAATGAGCATCCCTACTACCGCGTGTTAGGCTGCTATCCACACCATCATACCACCAACACTACATGCTGAAACTTCTTGGAGCAGACTTACTTCCTTCCTCCAAAAGACACACATACATCCCCATAAAATCATTCAACAGCAACTGCGTGCACAGTCTTTGTGGTACACAGGCTCTGTGGCACAATTGATTAGCGTGTTTGGCTGTTAACTGAAAGGTTGGTGGTTCAAGCCCACCCAGGCATGACCTTGCCTTTTGTGTTCCACAGTTGTCCGAAGAGAACCCCAGATAGCCATGTAGATTCATCTCTCTCTCTCTCTCTCTCTCTCTAGTAGGGATGGTCACCGCTTTCTGCGTAATTGTATTTTCCGCAATTTTGGGCGGAAATTGGTCATTCCATTCCGTTTGGTCGGAACGAAATTGCTTTTTCAATCCGGCGGAATTCTAAAATTGCCTGTGAAATTCTGCCGGTATGCTAGGCTGGCTTCAGCATGTAGCATTGTAGTGTGTTGTGTTGGTGGTATAATGGTTAGGATAGCAGCCTACCACGCGGTAGGCCTGGCTTCAATTCCTGGCCAATGCATGGGAGTTGGCTTTTTAAATCCTACAAATCCCTAAGCAAGCTCATTTTTCTCTTGGATATATCATAATGGTACATGCTAGGCTGGCTTCAGCATGTGGTGTTGGTGGTGGTATAGTGGTGACGAGAGTTGCCTACCAAGCACTAAGACCTGGGTTCAATTCATGGCCAAGGTATGTAATCTGGCTTTTGAAATCCTACAATTCCCTGGAAGACAAGACCCTCCTCCGGAGGAGGAGAGGGAGTGAAGGAGGAGGAAGGAAGGAAGGAAAAAGGGAGGATTACACTTCCTGATGTTGTAAAGTAGTGTAGGCCTGCAATTGAACATTAAATGAGATTTCTGACCTTAAAACACTGCTTTGTGTGAAATCTAGATTTTTTTCTGGCACTTTTGATGTCTATTCCACTTAACCATGTCTTCCTCCAGGTATTAGACCCCTTGAAACATCGTTTCCATCACTTTTCTGGCCACCGTAAGTGTTTCCAGTTTTCAAAGTTCGCCTCCCCATTGAAGTCTATTGCGGTTCGCGAAAGTTTGCGTGAACCGAACTTCCGCGAAAGTTCACAAACAGGGTTTGCGAACCGAAAATCGGAGGTTCTCGACATCTCTAGTGGGCAATACTGAAGGCACTATATGTAAAGAGAGGCACTACTTGGAACACAATGTGTACTGAGTAAAATATGTTGGTGGGCTGCGGGCATTATGTGTGCTGAAAACTCTAATGTGGAATTGTGTATTCAGAGCAACATTACAGTAAAGTCTTGATTATCCAGCACAGGCGGGGATTGCCTGATGCCGAATATGTGTTCTTTTCGGTTGCTTGAAAGTTTAAGTAACCAGTGCCTAAATTTAATACTAACCTACCCCCAGCGAGCAAATGAAGAGCAGCGTGCACTGGAAACTACTTGCAAAAGCTCCAGACACCAGTCCTCTTCACTTCCTGCAGCAGCATGCTGCTCTGTGGCATCTGCGCTTATGGGTCCTATGGGAGAAAAGCGCTTTACAATTGTTATTGTATATTGTATATTTATTGCTCTGTACGGCTCCAGTGTATGCATTTGACCCAATGTGGGTCAGGTGACACATCAGGAGCTGTACGAGGAGGCAGCAGAGCAGCAGGCAGCTGCAACAAGAGAAGAGGACTGGCACCCAGAACCTTTGTAAGTAGTTTTCGCTGTGCACTGCTCTGTAAAATGAGAGAGGGACCCACCCCGTTAACTGCCGATTGGTAAAATCCTGTACAACTGAGAGGCAATGGAGGAGCTCTCTGTGTAATTAGATCAATGCTGGTGACTCTGTGTGCTGAGCAGGGTCGGATTTGTACTCTTTATCGCCCAAGGCCACAGTCACCAGCCGCCCCCCTTCAGAATACATAGCGAGATGACCCCTCCCCCTTTCCTCTAGTATAGGTAGCCTGATGACCCACCCAGTATAGGTAGCCAGATGACCCCTTCCCCCTTTTCCTCCAGTATAGGTAGCCAGATGACTCCCTCCTTTTCCCACCCCCCGTTTCAGTATAGGTAGCCAGCTCGCCTTCACACCGCAGCAGCAATCAGTGTCACTCATTTCTCCGCTCATTTCCAGCGCAGAAGCTTCCTCTTCCTTTTCATCTCCAATGCTGCCCAAGTAAATAGCCGGCCACAATGCAAACGTGCACAGAGCGCAAGGTGGCTGCTGCACAGGCGGCTAGTAGCAGAGTACTGATCTCTCTGCTTTGCAGCATTTGCAAGCTTACAAATGCTGCACCAGTTTAGCCTGCTGCTTTGGTGCCCTTGCTCCTGTGGTGCCCAAGGCCATGGCCTAGGTGGCCTTGGCCTAAATCCAGCCCTGGTGCTGAGTGCATTGCTGAGGTATGGTGTGTGTTGATGGTACATGAGGGCATTATGGGGTGTATTAACAAAAGTACTGTAAAGTTGCAGTGTGCAAGGAGCACACAGCAATTTTACTGGTTCTTAAGAGAGTAAGGCTGCACGCATAGCCCGTGGTACCCTTGCAATGTGCGTTCTACCTAGGTAATGTGGGTTGCGCTAATTGCGCAGTGCACACTAACCTTACTGTGAGACGTACCAGTAAAATTGCCACAGCGCATGGCATACTTTTGTGAATTCACCTCTATGCATCTTAAAAGTTATGCTGGGTCATTTGTGTGTACAGAGGAAACTACTGGGGACAGAAGGGTTAATGCACAAAAGTGCAGTAATATTGCAGTGCACAGACAACGCACAGCAATATTACCGTTACTGCGAGCTATGCCATTAGCATGACCCGCGGTACTCGAGTAGTATAAGCGCTGCTACCGTAACATGTGTTACCACCTTTTGCAACAAAGCACTGAATTGCTGTCTATAAAAGCTTGCCACTTCCTGCAGCTGGTGCTGTCTGCTCATGCAGCTTAGCTAGCATTAGTACTTTTACTAGCCTCCAGCTCCTGATTGCATGGCTGTTACTGACCTTGGCTTTTTTACCATTTACATCTGTCTGGTCTGCTGCCTGTCTTGACCTTTTGAGTGTTACCCGATTAAGATTGAACTCTGCCTGCCCTTGTTCTCTGCTTGTGACCTGACATCACTTGTTTGCTCCCTGCCCCAGATCTAGGCTTGTTACTTGACTACAAACTCTGCAAAGCAGTGTCACCTGTTCTCTGCACTGGTGGGGTAATCTTGGGGGTCATAACCTGGTGGCTACTAGGCTGCAAAGTATTCTATTGCCTGCTAGGAAAAGTGGCCCATCATCCCTAGCGGGGTGCTCTGGTGCAGATCCATTGCTACTTAGATTCCATGCCTCAGGAGAGCCCATGGCTACCATGAAGTCAAATGCAGCATCTCCAGTAAGAACTAATATATAGAGAGATATAGAGTAGACTACCTTTATAGTAAGCTCCAAGGGATCTAGCTAAGTAGATTTCTACATCAGAAGTTTACTATATCAGGATTTATCATACATTGCATAGTCATGGTTGGGACTTGAGGACTGAGATGACTACAACCAGAGGTTTACTATATCAGAGTTTTCTATAACGATTCTACTGTGTGTGTGTGTGTGTGTGTGTGTGTGTGTGTGTGTGTGTGTGTGTGTGTGTGTGTGTGTGTGTATATGTACAGTATACAGTCCTGGATTTTTTGTTTTTGCTGAAAGTTCATGCATACAACTGCAGTAGCGCTGATAATAGTTGAATAATCTTTTTGAGAGCATTTCTATAGTTCAGTATACCCAGGCAAGAGTTTCCAGCAGACGGTTCTTGGAAACTTCTCCAATTCTATTCAGCTCAGGAGAACCTTAATAATCAAGTGGGCAGACTCGCTCTTTCATCCAGTGGATGCTGTGCAAAGAGCCTAAAGGCTTGTACCCACCTGTGATGATCCGCTCGGCTGCCTGCGCAGGCAGGCAGCTTTTTGACCACTGTTCAGGTCTGCATTCTGCAGGTCTCTGGAAGAGAGACCTTTTGTCAGTTTTGCAGCTTGCTGCTGCTGAGGAATTTGCATACGTTTGTCATGCAAATTGCCTAGCCACATCCTTTGTAGGCTTGCTCTATTTATACTATGTGATCCCACAGTACTTGGCTGGTCATAACGGTTTGTCCTGTGAAATACTCCTGGAGTGTCAGCCATGCTTTTTGTTTGAAGATAAGCTTAGAGTAATTCCTGGGACTGCACTAGGCATCCTTGCTAGAGCAGTCAGGATTGTATTATTTGTATTGCCTGTTCTGTCTGTCTGTCGTGCTTGGATCACACTAGCCTCTAGCAGTAGCGGCTGTGGATCCTTCTGGTCTGCAACTCTCTTGCTGTACTTGGATCGCACTTGCTCTGACGGAAAGAGCAGTGGATCTGGCTCGCTCTGTTTCTATACTTGGATCGCACTTGCTCTGGCGGAAAGAGCAGTAGATCGTATCTCTCACTTATTCCTGTTTTCGTGTATCTGTCTTGTCTGCTACGAACGCTTGCTGGAGGCTCGGTGAGGTAACCGTTAAGCAAACGCTCGCGTCCTCTGTTTCATGTTTGTCTGTCGGTGGTTAGTTAGGCGTGCTTGTCTCTGTTGTGCCTAACACGTGGAGACCGCGCATAAACGCGTGCACTGTTGCGAATGAGTGCGGTGTTCGCGTTTAGTTAGCGTTTGTTATTTTCCTTATCTTCTCATTGTATGATTACTGTGCCTTTGCTACTCTCATGCCCTGTCTTGCTTAAGCCTTGTGTCACCTCTGGCAATCGCCTTTCTCGCGATTGCGTTCATACTTCGTTTCTGCTGTTGTGTGTGCACCGTCGCGGGTTGGCGACTAGATTGGGGCACATACATACATTCTGTCCCTCTGCTCATTCTCTTTCGCAATCGCTTCTCTTGCGATTGCGTTCTCACTTGGTTTCCTCCATTGTGTGTCCGCCATCGCAGGTTGGCGGCTAGATTGGTGGACATACATACATTCCTCATCTGTGCTTATTCTGTCTTGTGTCTCTGTTAGCAATCGCCATCTCTGGCGATTGCCTTCTCACCTGATCTTCATGGTTGTGTGTTCATCATCGCAGGGTGGCGACTAGATTGGTGGACACACATACCCTCTGTCACTTTGATCTCTCTCTTTCAGGGCTATCTTGCCCTGCGTTTCTTCCCTTCGTGCAATTTCTGTCTGGCGTCTGTAGCAGGGCAGAGGAGCTGTTCCTCTGCACTCCACAGCTCCACCTGCCGACAGGAATTTCCCTCTACAGGTGCATTGCACCTTTTGCTGGGTTCCCTCAAATTATACGCTTGTGGAGGATTTCTGCAGTGTCAGCGCACGTCCTGTGCGCTGATCATGGAGAGAATTCCACAATCGTTACACCACCTCATGATTTTGTCAGCGGCCAGTGATTTTTTGAGTGCCAAGTAATCATTTCTGCAATCTCACAATGTGGGTACAAGTGCATGATTAGGTGGACAATGCTTTGCGATAATGACCATCCCCGACTACTTCCACGCAAAGTGCTGCGAATGTTTGAACTCTCATTCGCGCCCGTCATGTGCCATCCCGTGACGTCGCATGTTCCCGTGGGCAGGAAAATTGTTCAGGGAACGTTTGTCATCTGTGAACATTGCTCTGATCCATCTTGCTGCATCGTTAAGATGAGTATTCAGCTTTAGGTTATATTAGAATTGGTGTTTGAGAGGAGTATTACCTCATGAAGCGTTCCTAAAGCAAAGGGACCAGAAATAATGGCTCGGTGTACATCTCTGCTTTGGCTTGGCGTGGCTAGTATTACCTAGACTACATAGACTGTAACCAGATTTCCTGGTAAGGAAGGAAGAGATTTGTGAACATAGGCAAAATTCCAGTTAGAAAACACAAAAGCTCTGAATTCCGCCACATAACAGACCATTGCGAACGCAGCCTTGTAATTTCCCTTAAGCAAGTACAGCTGTATGATATGGCATTTGTTTAAATGAGAGTTGGTGAAAAAGACTGCTCAGAAATCAATAGGTATTGTAGCATCCAACCGCCATTGATTATCTAGGGAAAGGTTAAGCCTGGGGCAAGAAAAGGATAACTGGCGATAATCCTAACAAGTTCAGTTTGGTGTCATCTAATCACATTTAAAAGACTGGAATCGGAAAATGATATACAATTTTCTTTAAGCCGTTTCCACCTTGACTGATCGTTGCTGAGACAATGATGTCTGTTTCTTCATGAGACTGCTCTTAATGAAATCTCTCTAGGCTTTGCTAAGCAGCATTTGATGTTTTCTGTTGTGCTGCCTTCTACCGAGTGAAGACATAAGAGCAGGACACACTGCAGTGATTTTGGCAGCAGAAGCTCTGCCGTTTGGCTTTAGACTCCGTCACTATGTTGTGAATCTGAAAATACCCTTGGTGGCCTGATTTGGATGTGAAAACACAGAAGAGTGTGTGTGTGCTCAGCGGGAGCTAAGCTTTGCATGAAGGACCTCCTGGGATCCGTCTACCCGACCATCACAGCCCACAGCAGAATAGACAGCTCCTATTTAGAGACAAACTTCTTTTTTCCCCACTCTCCTTCCTTTAATTAAGCCAGCCAATCTAATTATATGAAGTTATATCAAATATTTTCTTCCAAATACATCCCATTGCAGCCTTGTTGGACTGATCAAAGATTTGGAAGCCTCTGATTAGGTATGTTGTCCCTGTTAAGGTCTGACACATATTTCTTCTCACTTGGGTGCATCTGCCTTCGTGTCCTCAGCAAATTCACCCTCACTCATTTCCTCTGTTGCCTGGATAAAGCAAAAATCATAATTACCAAACTTAAGAAAACGTCCCTGTAATTAGCAAGGCAACTCTAAGCACAAGAAATGGAAATTAGTCACAGTATAATAAATTAGCTTGTGAATATATTACGTGCAGTGAACACCCTCGGGGCCTTCGAGTTGTTGTGTTTGGCTTGCAACCTCATGTATCTCAATAAACCATTCATCCTTATATGATTATCTTGCTGCTGTTGTTAAAATGAAAATGTCTTCATTTCTCTGGCTGTCCCTCTCTATATGTCGGACTGATGGATGCTTCAAACTTTGCGAAGTCAAATACTGAACCATAAAATTGGAAAGCAAATGTTGTTCTCATAGCTATTTCTGGTACAGAAGACAAGTGTTAAAGGTGTAAGAAGAAAAAGCATATAGAGAGCAAGCTTTTTAGGGAGGCTAACTAAGGCCTGGCAGGTTTTTCGTTGATTGGAAATTAAAGTGCTAGTGATGATTATACCTGCAGTGAACCTATGTCTAAATGTTGTGAACTAAAGCACACCAATGAAAACGTTGTACAGCTTGCTATCATATAATTGCTTTGCGTCTGATTTAAATGCAGTTTTACTATGTTCTGAAAATGTCTGTGTTTGTATTTGTATTGCCTAAATTGTGCTTGCCCTTTCCTGCCCCGATATGCTGTTACTATTGGCCAGCTCTAGGCCTCCATAAAGTAAAAAATGCTTTTGAGCATCTTATATTTTATTTAAACATGTAGTTGTGATAGGATAAAAGCCTGATCGGTACAGATTAGTGAATGGCCATGGCAGGAAGAATCCCGGGATCCATGATCATAAGGCAGAGCATCTCGCTCTCTCTCCTCATTCGATCAGTCGACTCTGACTCTTTGTCATCATATGTACTTATGCTCGCCAGATGTCTCTGTCAATCACGGCTTTTTCCAACTGTTGCATAGGCATGTTCATAGTTTCACATACGCTGTCTAACCATATTGGCCTCTGTTGTCATTTTCTCCATTTTTCCAAGCATCAAGGATTTTTCTAAAGAATCCAGTCTTCTCATTATGTAGAAAGACCAAAACGTAGGTGAAGGCAATGGCTTAAATAACAAATGACTAATCCGACCAGATTGACTACAATAAATGAATAACCTATAACCAGCATGCACTTTACCAACAATAATGAATAGTAGAAAGAATTGGCTCTTGGGTGCATGTTGGTATATAACATATACATTTATTAGATCACTCCATTACATGATTAGATGGTTTTAGAGTGATCTAATGAATGTACAGTATATGTTTTATAAAATAAATGTACCCAAGAGCCAATTCTTTTTTATTATTGTTTCTACTCTTATTATGTGACCAAAGTATTTGAGTTTTAATTGAAATATCAGCCCTTCAAGTGAACACTGTGGCCTTATTTCTTTAAGAATTGACTGGTTAGACCTTCAGGGAACTCTCAGTAGCTTTCTCCACAACGACAGTTCAAAAGCATCTATCTACCTTATTTATAGTCCAACTTTCACAGCCATATGTTACTGTTGGAAAGACCATGGCTCTAACTATCCTGATCGTGGTTGATAAAGTGACATCTCTATCCTTTAGTTGGAGGTGCGGCGCTCCTGTCCATGTCCTCCTGTTATGCTGTGTTCCGGTGGCCCGCACCTCCTCCCCCTTTCCAGGACTTTGGTTATTGGTGGATGCCAGCTATGAATGAAAGAGCATGGCAAGTTGAAGACATGCCCCCCGAAGAAGCTGTCGGAAGTTTTCTGCCTGCATGGGATGCCTTGCCGCCCTACCCAAACCAGTGTTTTTTCAGCGTTTTTCTTCTTGTTTTGCTAGCATCTAGTGAAAATCGCAAATCGGAATCGCAAATCGAAATTGAGATTTGCAGTGTAATAGAAGCCTGAGTCCCATGGGCACTGCAGGCACACAGTCCATGTAGTAAAGTGAAGAGAGTGCATGCCTGGTATCCACACTGTAATTGCACCTCCGTACTAGAGACTGATAGCTTCTTATGGTTGTGAATCTCAACTAGTAAGGAATAGTTTCTCACTCTCCCCGGTTACATGGATCATGTCAATGTGGCCCCACATTACTCATATTACAGTGTGTGTGTGTGAAGGGGGGGGGGGAGGGGGGCATGACTTTGATTCAGAGAGGGAGAGTAGAAAATGAGAAGTAGGTGCAATAGCAGCGTTGAAAAGATGGGTACCTGTGGACTGCTGTTCCAGATACTCTCAACTAGAGATGGCCCGAACAGTGGTTCACGATCGCGAAGAACCGCAAACTTTTACGGAACTTCGGTTCACCCCATAATGCACCATTAGGGTCAACTTTGACCCTCTACATCACAATCAGCAGGCACATTGTAGCCAATCAGGCTACACTCGCTCCTGGAGCCACTCCCCCCTTATAAAAGGCAGGCACTGCCGGCCATTACACTCAGTCGTGTGCCTGCAGTAAACAGAGAAGGGACAGCTGCTGCAGACTCTCTCATAGGGAAAGATTAGTTAGGCTCTTGTAGGCTTGTTAGCTTGCTCCTTGCTGATTCTTATTGCTAAACTAGCACCCCACAATAGCTCTTTTGAGAGCTAATCTTGTTCTGTGTTTTTTCTGTGTGTCCCGCTGACACTTGTGTTGCATAGACAGCCTTGATAATTCATACTGTGTGTGTGCCACTGCTAGGCCCAGCACATTCAGTGACTACCTGTGTGTGTGACAGGTGCACATTGTAATACCCATTACTGCATATACCTACCTACCTGTTGTTCACAGTGCACCCACCTACCTACGTGAGTTGAGCGCACGCAGTGTCACTGTGCCTGTCCGCTACCTGTCTGTGTGTGACAGGTGCACATTGTAATACCCAGTACTGCATATACCTACCTGCCTGTTGTTCACAGTGCACCCACCTACCTATGTGAGTTGAGCGCACGCAGTGTCACTGTGCCTGTTTGCTACCTATCTGTGTGTTTGTGACAGGTGCACGTTGTAATACCCATTACTGCATATACCTACCTACCTGTTGTTCACAGTGCACCCACCTACCTACGTGAGTTGAGTGCACGCAGTGTCACTGTGCCTGTCCGCTACCTGTCTGTGTGTGACATGTGCACATTGTAATACTCATTACTGCATATATCTACCTACCTGTTGTTCACAGTGCACCAACCTACCTACGTGAGTTGAGCGCACACAGTGTCACTGTGCCTGTCCACTACCTGTCTGTGTGTGACAGGTGCACATTGTTATACCCATCACTGCATATACCTTACTACCTGTTGTTCACAGTGCACCCACCTACCTACGCGAGTTGAGCGCACGCAGTGTCACATATACCTACCTACCTGTTGTTCACAGTGCACCCACCTACCTATGTGAGTGCACGCAGTGTTACTGTGCCTGTCCGCTACCTGTCTAAGTGTGTGTGACAGGTGTACATTGTAATACCCATTACTGCATATATCTACCTACCTGTTGTTCACAGTGCACCCACCTACCTACGTGAGTTGAGCACACGCAGTATATGCAGTACTGGGTATTACAATGTGCACCTGTCACACACAGACAGGTAGCGGACAGGCACAATGACACTGCGTCACGCAGTGTCATTGTGCCTGTCCGCTACCTGTCTGTGTGTGACAGGTGCACATTGTAATGCCCATCGTTGCATATACCTACCTGTTGTGTTCAGTGCACCCACCTCATCACTGCATACACCTACCTGTTGTGTTCAATGCACCCACCTACCTATGTGAGTGCACACAGTGTGATATTCCACTCTGTGCATACCTGTTAACTGCACCTGTGTGACTGCACATTGTATTAGTCAAGTCAGTGCATACCTTTCACTTCATCCCCCCCGATATGGACACAACGAACAAAACAGGCAGAGGTAGAGGCATACCCAGAGAAAGGTCACCTGGCAGGTCTGTGTGAGGTCGTGTTGATGTGATTTTGTGCGGACCTCAACCAAAGTACAGTGCTCAGAAGAAGGCACGTCCCATCAACTCCAAAGATTGTCAGGACGTGGTTGACTATTTAACACAGAACACCTCATCTTCCGCAGCCACCAGCGCTACTACAAGCACCACATCCGTTGCATTTGACACTTCACAGAAGTTAATTGGTGGGGAATCAACTGATTCACAGCCATTGTTGTTACAACCAGATGATGGCGCTAAGCAAGTTACACCACCTCATATGTCTGAGTTAGGCGGTGACACTATGGACGTAACATGTGAAGATGAGGAAGTACCTGCTGTTGGTGCAGTTTTTGAGGTGTCTGAGGCAAGCAAAGCTGGTCAGGATGATTATGATGATGATGATGATACGGATCCCACGTATGTTCCCAATAGAGGAGATGAACAGGGGGACAGTTCAGAGGGGGAGTCAGAGAGGAGTAGGAGGAGACGAGTTGCTGAAAGAAGCAGGGGGAGCTCGTCGTCAGAAACAGCTGGTGGCAGTGTCCAGCGCCATGCATCGCCACCTATGGACGGCCAGCCAACATGCCCTTCAACGTCAGCTGCTGATGCCACCATAGTGCCATCACCCCAGGGGGGCTCAGCGGTTTGGACATTTTTTCATGTGTCTGCCTCAGATCGGAGCAATGCCATCTGCTCTCTCTGCCTCCAAAAATTGAGCCGTGGAAAGGCCAACACTCACGTAGGGACAAGTGCCTTACGAAGGCACATGGAGAAAAGGCACAAACTGCAATGGGAAGAGCACCTGAGCAAAAGCAGCACACAAAAGAAAAGCCACCCTCCTTCTCCTCTTCCTCCTTCAGGTGCAGCATCTTCAGCCGCTTTCTCCCTTGCACCTTCACAGCCACTCTCCTCCACTCCGCCTCTGCCCTTGAGCGGTTCCTGCTCCTCTGCCCACAGCAGCCAGGTGTCCGTGAAGGAAATCTTTGAGCGGAAGAAGCCAATATCTGCCAGTCACCCCCTTGCCCGGCGTCTGACAGCTGGCGTGGTGGAAATGTTAGCTCGCCAGCTGTTACCATACAAGCTGGTGGACTCTGAGGCCTTCCGTAAATTTGTGGCCATTGGGACACCGCAGTGGAAGATACCAGGCCGCAATTATTTCTCTAAAAAGGCGATACCCAAACTGTACCGTGAAGTGGAGAGGCAAGTGGTGTAATCTCTGGCACACAGCGTTGGGTCAAGGGTCCACCTACCACGGATGCCTGGTCTGCCAAGCACGGTCAGGGCAGGTACATAACTTACACAGCCCATTGGGTCAACCTGGTGACCGATGGCAAGCAGGGAGTACGTGGCTGTGCGGCGGACCAACTTGTGACACCTCCACGGTTTGCAGGCAGGCCTCCTGCCACCTCCTCGCCTCCTGCTACATCCTCTTTGCTGTCATCCTCCTCCTCCTCCTTGGCTGACTGGCAGTTCAACTCTACTGGTGCTGCGATCTCCTCTCCAGCTACACAGCCCCATCTCCCCAGGGCCTATGCTGCATGCCAGGTACGACGGTGTCACACCATCTTAGACATGTCTTGCCTCAAATCGGAGAGTCACACTGGACCAGCTCTCCTGGCTGCTCTTCACAAACAGGTGGATCAGTGGCTGACCCCGCACCAGCTGGAGATCGGCAACATGGTGTGTGACAACGGCAGCAATCTCCTTTCCGCTTTGAATTTGGGAAAGCTGACACATGTACCCTGCATGGCACATGTGCTGAATCTAGTCATTCAAAGATTTGTGTCAAAGTATCCAGGCTTAGAGGACGTCCTGAAGCAGGCCAGGAAGTTGTGTGGGCATTTCAGGCGGTCTTACATGGCCATGGCACGCTTTTTGGACATTCAGCGAACTTGCCGGTGAGACGCTTGATATGTGATAGCCTGACTCACTGGTATTCGACCCTGGTCATGTTCTCTCGCCTGCTAGAACAGGAGAAAGCCGTCACCAAGTATCTGTACAATTACAGTGAAAGGACACAATCTAGGGAGATGGGGATGTTGTGGCCCAGCAACTGGACACTGATGCGAAATGCATGCAGGCTCATGCGGCCGTTTGAGGGGGTGACCAACCTGGTGAGTCGCAGTGAAGGCACCATCAGCGACTTGATCCCGTACGCTTACTTCCTGGAGCGTGCCGTGTGTAGAGTGGTGGATCAAGCTGTGAAGGAGCGTGAAGAGTAACAGTTACGGCAGGAACAGTCGTGGGAGACATTTTCATCAGATTCAGAGGTTTCCTCAACACCTGCGGCACCACAGAGGGGGAAGGAGGAGGAAGAGTCTATGGGGAAGAGGAGTCAGACTCGGAGTGTGAGGAAGGTGTTTCTTTGGAGGAGGAGGAGGTGGTGGCAGAAGAACAACCGCAGCAGGCGTCGCATGCTCGACATTCCCATGGTATTGTTCGTGGCTGGGGGGAGGAGGAGGACTTACCTGAGATCACTGAGGAAGAGCAAGAGGAGATGGATAGTACGTCTGGATCCAACTTTGTGCAGATGGCATCTTTCATGCTGTCCAGCCTGTTGAGGAACCCCCGTATAAAAAAAACTTAAGGGGAATGAGCTGTATTGGGTGGCTACGCTACTAGACCCTCGGTATGGGCACAAAGTGGCGACATGTTACCAACTCACCTGAAGGCAGAAAGGATGCAGCACATGCAGAAGAAGCTGGCAACTATGCTTTAAAATGCGTTTAAGGGTGATGTCACAGCACAACGCAATAAAGGTACCACTGCCAGTAATCCTTCTCCCATGTCCACGCAGGCAAGGACAGGACACTCCAGCGATCTCAAGGTGATGTCGGACATGCGGACATCCTTTAGTCCAACGCCACACCTTAGCCCTTCTGGATCCACCCTCCACCAACGCCTGGACCAGTAGGTAGCCGAATACCTGGCCTTAAGTGTGGATGTAGACACTGTGAGCAGCAATGAACCCTTGGACTACTTTGTGCGCAGGCTTGACCTGTGGCCAGAGCTGTCCCAATTTGCCATCCAACTTCTGTCTTGCCCTGCCTCAAGCGTCCTGTCAGAAAGGACCTTCAGTGCAGCTGGAGGCATTGTCACTGAGAAGAGAAGTCGCCTAAGTCACAAAAGTGTTCAGTACCTCACCAAATGAATGATGCATGGATCCCGGAGGGCTACTGCCCGCCCGAAGACTAAGTCAGAACCCACACACAGCATCTCTGCCTGCACGCCGTGTGACTGCCTGCCTGCCCCAAGACTATGTCTCTCCCCACACAGCACCTCTGCCCGCAGGCCGCTTGAGTGCCTTCTCCGACGCCACCAACAGCGTCCAGGACTCCAGGCGGATTCCTGAATTTTGCTGCTAGCAGTGGCCGCTATAATAATTTTTCTGGTGTGAGTACATGCCTGCCTAATTTTTCTGGCTGCCCTGCGGCTGCAACAACAAAACAAAAGGCATGTACATGTGCCCATTCCCCTTTGTGATCATTACCTTGCTGCGGTGAATGGGCTTGCATATCACAATGAAGCAATGACCGCCGGCTATATGAGTGTCTCGGGGGGTGGCACACCAAAGATAATAAGGTCATTGCTTCAATGTGGACAGACCAAATTTGATCAGCTGGACAGTCACTGTCCTGTCATTCAGCTACCTCAGCCCAGCGACCATATGGGCTGGAAAGCTGCCATCACCTGCACTCTCATCATGGTGCGCACCAGTCCAGCACAGCCGTCACTACACAAACAGCTGTTTGCAGTCACTGCATACCTTTCACTGCATTTTTGACTGCACATTGTATTATACCTGGCAGTCAGTGTATACCTTTCACTTGAATGGATGGCAGACTTGCCTCCATAACAGATTCTCATTAAAGGATTTAAAGTTGATTCATCTCACATATTGTAATGGATAGCGGAGATACGGCCGCAACAGCAAACGACATGGCGGCTATCTCCGCGTCGCAGCCGGCGGTCTCCGCTGCGCAGTTACACGCTGTTGCTTTGCCTGGTCCTTCTATTGCTCATAGACTAAGGGCTACCCGCGCGCGCGCCAGGCGACATGACCTTTATGCAACTAGAAGGGGAGTCAGCTGATCAGGCGATCAGCTGACTCCAGCTATGCTCCGGATTGGCTGAGTGACTGGGGCGCCGCTGTGGAGCGCTTGCAGTATATATAGGACAGGTCATTCAGTTGCTCCGCGTCTGCTGTTGCAAATGCTACGTGTTAGCACTCAGACCTAGTCAGATCCCAAAGTGTGCTAGAACCAGCAGGAGCTGGGGATCCACACTTAGATTCTGTTGATAGCTTAAAGTACTAATTGAATTGTATTATTTGTTATGACCTTCTGCTAGCTTGACTACTCTTCTGTTTACTGATCCTGTACCTTTGCCTATCTGATATAGTTGCCGACTCTGCCTGAAATACTACTCTGATCTAGCTTTCTATCTCTGTACCGTATCTGTCCGCTCGTTGCCAAATCTGCTTGTCTGACTCTCCTGTCCTCACCAGTGAGCCTAGTCACTGGTGAGGGATCCTCTGCTAGCATCACCTGCTTCACAGGTGAATACTAGCTGCAGTACTATCTGAATCGCCTGCCCCTCAGGTGATCAGTAGCTGCAGTACAGCCTAAATCACCTGCTCCTCACCAGATTACTAGCTGCAGGACTATCTGAATCACCTGCTCCTCAGGTGGTCAGTAGCTGCAGTACAGTCTGAATCAACTGCTCCTCGGGTGGTCAGTAGCTGCAGTACAGTCTTAATCACCTGCTCCTCAGGTGGTCAGTTGCTGCAGTACAGTCTTTATCACCTGCTCCTCAGGTGAATAGTCACTACAGTACTATCCTTTCCACTTGCCCCTCAGGTGATAGTGGCTACACTACTGTCTTAATCACTCGTTCCTCGCGTGATCAGTACGCTTGTTTAAACATAGTTCTACCCGCTTCTCTGGTGAACTATCTCACTATTGTCTGTATCTCCAGCTTGCTGGAGTTTGTATTCCTGTGTTATATAGAGATAATCCTATCTCCCAGCTCCTCTGGGAAAGCGGGTAGCTCTATCACTACTGTTGCACCAAACACCTACCCTTACATTGGTTGTCCTGTTTCTGGCTATACCAGTATTATTGGTGATTCTGCAGTTCACACATAATCAGGTATAGCATCTGCATTGTTGGTGATACTGCAGATCACCAATAATCAGAGAAATCTGTTCTCACTGACACAAATCGTTACACATATACAGCAGGGCCTGTGTGTGGTAGCTGTTCCTGCCCCTTTGCCCACAGCATGCCTGCTGCCTTCCTTGGATGTGTGGTGGTAGCCGTTTCTTAAGCTCCCACTCCGGACCGGAATCGAACCAGGATTCCCCGGCCATTACCCGTGGTCACTCGCAATGGCAGACTTGCCCTCCATAACAGATTCTCGATGCAGGTACTGAACAGCAAGCAGAACAAGTATTTAAAAAAATAGATGTAAGCTTTAACAATGGTAGAGAAAGAACCATCGAAAGTTGATAAGGCATTACCTGACATCACTGAGGGAGGAAGAGCAATCTCGCCATGGTGCGCACCAGTCCAGCACGGTGGTCACAATGCAAACAGCTGTTTGCAGTGCATTACACAGTGAGTTTGGTGTGTCAGTGTAAAGCAGTACTCTAATTACACTCCCTGACACCCATTTTATTGCTGCTAAATTAGAATAAGGGCTCTAACCAGTGTCGATATTTTTATGTGTAAAATATATATGGGTTTGTTGGAGGTTATGGTTAGGCATCAGAAAGGATAGGATGAAACATTAGCAAGGAAATAGGGATCATTAGGGGTAAGCTGTTTGAAGAGAAGAAGCACTAATACCACCATTGAAGGCACGTTCATATGAATCGATTAAAAATGGAGCAGGACAAGGTCTATTTATCGGGCGCCATAATTATCCTTCATTGCCCCTAATTGGGGCATTTTAACTAATGCTGCATTTGAAGGCAGGGGATAGTTTAAGAAGTTGAGGATTTAAGGGGCGGGGGGTTGTTTGGTTCGAGGCAAGGCACAAGGATTGTTGAGTTTGGCATCGGGGATGAGGTGTGGTTAAGGTTTGGCACAAGAAGGGGGGGTTGGTTAAGGTTGGGCAGCGAAAGAGTGTGGGGGGGTTAAGGTTAGGCAGCAAGGGAGTGTGGTTAAGGTTAGGCACCGTGGGGAGGGTTAGGGTTAGGACTCGAGGGGTGGGGGGGGGGTTAAGGTTAGACAGCACCAGGAAGGAGGGTCTTAGGTTTAGGCATAAGTAGAGGGAGGGTTCTGTGTGAGAGTAGGATTAGGTTTGGTCATAGTAAAATATTGGTAAAGATTACGGATATTTTACTAAGGTTATTAGGTAGTAGAATATTGGTAATTTTACCGATATTCTACTACCAGCAGTCTCTGGCGCTATTTTTTTTTCAGTGCCAATTTTATAGGTATGCACATTCACAAAGCCGGTAGTAGAATATTGGTACTGCCATCGTACTCATATTATATCGGCCTCACCCAGTGCCCAAGGGTGCTTGTCTCGTACACACTGGAAAATGTTTATATGGTTATTTTGTTTTTCCCATTTCTCTTTTACTTTTTATTACTATACTATTTTTCAACATTATAAATGTGTTGGCTGTCTATCTAAAAGGAAGCTGGGATGAGAAGCCGAGAGAGGAGACAGAAGGGAAGAAGATTGACACACTACAAAAGACATGAAGAGTGCAATGATGTCTGCTGATTGGCAGCCATTAATCCCGCACTCATGAATCTTAAGGATTCGTGTTACCGCTGCAAAGCTACTGTTGACTCTAATTAGCACGGGTAACAAAAACTCCCTTCACAGCCTATTTTGTGCCTATTTTTTTTTCTTCTACCCCCCATAATAGAAACACACACAAACACACACAGATCCACACCCGGAGGACACACAGGAAATTGGACCGAGAATATACATAGAGTGACATTTGCATCAAAATAATACAGCAGGACTTCAGAAAATCACAATCACATCACTCAGGAGGAAGGAGCAGAATACAAATTAAAGAGATAATGTAAATTTTTTTGCCATTAAGCTTCAATGACCATTTGAAATGGTGCAAGGCACAAAGGTTTGCAACGAGCATCATCCAGTTTGATTATTCATACTTGTGTTTCTGCCTGAATTAAAGCAGGAGTGCTACAGCCTGTTAAAGCAAAATATTTGAATTGGTAGTGAACTCTCACCTTACTTGCATCCATTTACTTTTCAATTGAATACCAGATAAGTTAGTGCATTTTCTAATCGGCCTGTCTTCCAGTGAGAGCTGTCATTACATACCAATTTCTTTTAGAAGTGCTTCCTAAGGAACATTAAATACTTACAAATAAGGATCTGTCCATCAGCTGCTGCAGTCTTCTGGTGACTATTCTACCAGTGATTTGAGACAGAAGAGCATTTCAGATTGTTTCTCTCTGATTTGGTCTCTCATCTTCTGTGCCATTTCCTTCAACAATTATGCTGTACAAGTCTGTGCACAGGCTGCTTATCCTGATGGGGAGGCTGGGGGGCCTTCTGGGGGCTCCCAACAGGCTCTAGAGGCTCTACCTGTTGTATTGCAGGGAATAAATATCTGATAAGGTTGGGGGGGGGGGGGGGTGGAAAAGATGATGACTTTTGGGGGCACTTCTTAGATGTTCTTGTAAATGTGCATTTTATTGTCAGATCCAGCTGAGACTCGAGAAGTAGCTGTGGTTTGTTATGTGACTGCTGGCTGGAAGAACAGAGGGATCCTATTCTCTTATTTTACCAGAACCAGCTGAAATTGGCATTTTCATTTTGTACATATACGGTAATTAAAACTCACACCAGATACATAAAAAATAGATAGTAAAAAAAAAGAAAAAGAAATAAAGAATACAAAAATGTGGATAACTAAAAACAGATAACTAAGCAGACTATAGATAAAAAGATAGTTAGAGGTTGCAGGTAAAATGATGCATAATAATCTGGCCATATTAGCATCAATTTTTCATTTATTTCTGACAAATTTGATCTGTTGCTCCAACATATCTGATCCTTTCATATTTGTATTAATTCAATGCAGTTTATCAAACAAAAGTCTGATCGGACACGTTGGGAAATTTCTGTGCAAGGAGGGTGGGGCGGAGTGGTGAGAAGTGTGAGGCAGTGAGAAGGCGGGACAGGAGAGGTGATGGAGGTGGGGCAGGAGCAGTGTGGGGGCGGGGCAGGAAAGGTAAGGAAGGTGGGGCAGGAGTGGTAGGGGGCCGATGGCCTATAGCATTGCATTGCGTCAAGCACAAGCAGTACAATGCTTGCCGTTCAATAGATGCTTGGTAGATAGCTGCTGAAATCTATTGAAATTGGGTTTGCTGTGAGGGTGGGAATCGATCACTGACTGATTTAATACCAGTTGATGTGTATTGGTCAGCTTGGTATATTGGGCCATGATCAACTGTGTATGGGTAGATAGATAGATAGATAGATAGATAGATAGATAGATAGATAGATAGATAGATAGAGGAAAGACAGATAGATAGATAGATAGATAGATAGATATTAAAACAGACAGACAGATGTATACATTATATATACATGGAGGAATAGATAGAATAGCTAATTTTGTGTTTATTATGTGAATGTTCATAGCTGACCAAGGAATACAGGTAAGCAGAAAAACAGATGAATTGATACACTGTAGATTTAGAGGTAGATAGAAAGATAGATAGTTAGATATAGAGTGATGATAGACAGATAGATAGATAGATAGATAGATAGATAGATAGATAGATAGATAGATAGATAGATAGATAGATAGATTACAAACGAATACAGGTAAACAGAAAAACTATTTCAGATAGAAAGATAGACAGATATAGACCCATAGGTAGTCCGATAGATAGATAGATAGATAGATAGATAGATAGATAGATAGATAGATAGATAGATAGTTTGATAGGTATACCGATTCACTATAGATAAATGGATAAGCAGAGATCCCTGTACATCTGATCTAATAGAGAAATATAACTGGATTTTTTTCCCCTGCTGTAAGTGAATGGCTAGAGCCCTTGAGTCTCTGTGTAATCCCACACCCTCTTCCCTCACCCTCTCTGTTTCCCGCCCCCCTGCCATTCCCAATGAAATAAGCACTTATACACAGACAACTTCATCTTATATGCAATAAGAATAAGACAATATTTAAGCTGTAAATGAGGAGGCCGAGCAGATTTCTCCCAGCGCTTACAGATCCTTCCACATGGCTGGCCACAGTGAGAATTCCTCTGACAAGACCTGCGGAGTCCTAGTTGGGAACTTTGAACAATACAGTGCCAGCTGAGCTGATTATTTATCATATGCTTCATGCAAAATTGGGAATCACCAAAGCAGAAAATGCCACTGGCCTTTTAAAGTGATTCGAATCAAGCGGCTCTGAAGCCTCCAACCAGTTATTTGGGGTAATCTTTGGTGGTCTGATGCAATCAATTTTCATAAGCGACAGTTTTGCTCTGCAAGGCAAATGTCCCACTCAGAAGAGATGAAAACATTATTCTCAAGGAGCCCTTTCATGCCGTACGGGGGAGGCCAAATTACTACTTTTTTCTTTTTTTTCCCCTTTTTTTTCAATCAGGGCTGCAAATGGCATTTAGACATTTAGAGGCCAGCAAATGACATTTCTCAATAGGCGGAGAATCAGATATTTCCCAAGGCTTTTTATGCGGCACAAATCTGCAGAAAATCTGCATTTAAATAAATATAACGTAGGAACATAACATAATATAGGAACTGAATTCATCTTATAAGTTGCATTTACAGAGGGAAGCAATCCCACACCTTGCCCAATAGAGGATGTATTTATGCAGTAAAAAAGAAAGTTAAAGAGGAACTCCAATGAAAATAATGTAATAAAAAAGTGCTTAATTTTTACAATAATTTTGTAGAAATGATTTAGTCAGTGTTTGCACATTGTAAAATCTTTTCTCTCCCTGATTTAGATTCTGACATTTATCACAAGGTTACATTTTTACTGCTGGCAGGTGATGTCAGTGGAAGGAGATGCTGCTTGCTTTTTTGGCAGATGGAAACAGCTGTTATTTCCCACAATGCAACAAGGCTCCCACAGTGTGATGTCAGGACCTCAGAGCTGTGAGGCGCTCGTATCACACTGTGGGAGGGGTTTCACTAGTGTTGGGCGAACAGTGTTCGCCACTGTTTGGGTTCTGCAAAACATCACCCTGTTCGGGTGATGTTCGAGTTCGGCCGAACACCTGATGGTGTTTGGCCAAACTGTTCGGGTTCGCCCGAACTGCTCAATGCCCGGCCAAACAGGGCCCCTGTTCGGCCGAACAGGGCCCTGTTCGGCCGAATACGGCCCCCCTATGGGGTCGCAGGCACAAGGGGGGAGGATGCCCCGATCGCGGGGGGGGTCGGAAATTCCCCCCACCCCCTCCGCTAGCGCTCTCCCCTCTGCCCGCTTCCCCATAAAAAAGTTTGCGTAAAGTTAAATAGTACCGGTGGTGGCTGCTGCAGTGGCTGGCTGCCAGTGGTGTGAGTGAGGAGGAGGAGTCCGAGTAGGACGTGTTGAGGCCGGGCAGCGGGCGGTTCAGCGGTAGTACCCTTGTGGTACTTCCGCCCTTTCTCTGACCTCACGTCCTCTACGTGATGACGCATACGAGGGTACGCGTGACGCCTCAACGCGTCCTACTCGGACTCCTCCTCCTAGTCCTCACTCACACCACTGCCAGCCTGCCACTGCAGCAGCCACCACCGGTACTATTTAACTTTACGCAAACTTTTTTTATGGGGAAGCGGGCAGAGGGGGGAGCGCTAGCGGAGCGGGTGGGGGGAATTTCCGACCCCCCCCCCCCACGATCGGGGCATGCTCCCCCCTTATGCCTCCGACCCCATAGGGGGGCCGTATTGCGGCATGTTCGGGTCCCCATTGACTTGCATTGAGTTCGGGGTTCGGGCCGAACATGCCGAACATCTGGCCCATGTTCGGCCTGTCCGGCCCGAACACGAACATCCAGGTGTTCGCCCAACACTAGGTTTCACCACAAAATCAGCCATACAGAGCCCCCTGATGATCAGTTTGAGAAAAGGAAAAGATTTCTCATGGGAAAGGTGGTATCAAATACTGATTGGGATGAAGTTCAATTCTTGGTCACGGTTTCCTCTTTAACACCTGCCACGTATCTGGACAACATGAAGTTAGCATGTGATTAAAAAAAGGGTATTGTAATATTACCACCAATGAAAACTGAATACTAAAATAATCAGTAGGTCCAGAGTGGGATACAGGCTTGCAAAAATAAATAAATAAAGCATGGCCCGCCCATTTCCCTGCCCAAGCCTTCCTAGTGGTACTTTGATGTCACAGACTGCTTCAGAAGCCTGCCTTGCCTAACTTTCACTTTCATTTGCACCAGATTTCAGAAGATTTTAACTCTAGAACTGCTGATTATTTTGACATGCAGTTTTCCTTAAAGAAAACCTGAACTGAAAATTAAAAGTCATAATAACCATACACAAGTCATACTTACCTTCCATGTAGTCTACTCCTCAGTGTCTTTCTCCTGTCCCACGTCCTGTTTGTTCACTGTGATAAAGGGAATTTTCCGTCCTCCATTTTGAAAATGGCCGTTACCCCATAACAGCTTTCGGGTCAGCACACAGTTAAACTGTAACATCGCCCACTTGAGCCATAGGGAAACATGGACATCACCTGGTACATCAGTTTTCCTCTCAGCTATAACTGACAGCAACTGATATTTTACTGTCAGCAACTGATATATTTCAGATCTGACAAAATATTGTCAGAACTGGAAGGGAATATTGTCAGAAGAAAATGGTGAGCTTCTGAGAGGAACTGATGGCAAGGTAACTATGCAATGTTCATTTGAAGTTACCTCGTGTGTTTATTTTAAATATTTTTACTCAGTACAGGTTCTCTTTAAGGGTTCCAATTATAATGTGATATTCATTTATGCTCATTTTTGTGTTTGGTGCGTTTATGAGAGGTTTGTGTTAAAGTAACCTTTAGGCCCCTTTTACACTGGTGCATTGCATTACCCTGTTTTACCGCATGGTAACCCTACACCAATAAGTGTCTATGATGCATTTCACGCGATCCATCAGAAGTGCTCGATTTGACGCAAAAGCAACAGCGGGTTGTCGGGCAACATGCGCAGTGGTCATGTAAGTCTATGGCGACATAGCTTTTTTTAATGTTTTCTGGTGTTCGCGTTGCGGAGCACATGTGTGGAAGTGTATTTTTTCAATACACCTCCGTGCAATTCGAATTTCAGCCACAGGAAGTGAGAGCTAGAGAACCTTACTTCCTGCTTAGCTTACTGCCATAAGGGGGATTACCGCGGTAATCCCTGAAGGCTATTTTTGGTGTAGTGAAAATAGGCCCTAAATCACATGACAAGACAAATAACATTTATATTGCGCTTTTCTCCTGGTGCACTCAAAGTACTTGAGCTGTAGCCAATAGGGTGCGCTAAGTAGGCAGTAGCAGTGATAAAGAGGTGCTGTCAGCCATAAAATCTCAGAAAAAAAACACATATATAAGTAGATAAATACTTGCTCTACTTACATAAAATATATATATATATATATATATATATATATATATATATATATATGTATATATATATATATATATATCATACATAACACTGTCCACGTTTTGATTTTAGTGATTTTTCTATAGTAAAAAAAAAAAAAGAGAAAATCCTTCTTAGGATTCTTCATTTTAACTGTGTTTATCTTGAAGCCAATCCTGATGTCATTTCTTCCCTTACTCTCCTCTGCCTGATTGTGTATGCATTGCCCGCTCTCCTACCAGTCTTCAGGCACTCCCACCCGGCTCTGCAATAGCAAGTGCATTGTCTCAGCATGAGAAATATTGGCCAATCAGAGAGGAACAGAGGTGTGGGAGGGGAAAACAGGAGGGATAGAGGCTTCAGCCAATCAGGCTGCATTAGTTAAGTCTAAGGGGAAAGTAAAGAAGCAAAAAAAGACAACCCAACATGCCCTGTAACTTCCTTTGGGCGACAGATGTACCAAATAAGAGTCAGGTAAACCAAGAGAATGATCATTTAACTACAAGAAAAGTAATAGTGATTTTTAACTTTTGGATTGCCTGGTTAGCATCCTTATTACTTGCTTACCAGATAAAAATAAAGAATTGATTTTTGATTTTAGGTCCGACAGTTAAAGGACAACCGAGGTGACATGTGACATGATGAGATAGACATGTGTATGTACAGTGTCAAGCACACAAATAACTAGGCTGTGTTTCTTTTTTTCTTTCTCTGTCTGAAAGAGTTAAACATCAGGGGCTTGATTCACTAAACGTGATAACTCGTATCACGGCCGTTTTCGCGTGCATTTTCGCGTTGGTGCAAAACTGATATCGTTTTTGCGGGAAAATTTGCAAACACCTGCAAACGCGAAAATGCGCGTAAAAACGGCCGTGATATGAGTTATCACGGTTTAGTGAATCAAGCCCCAGGTATGTAAGTGAAAGTTTCTGTCTGGGTCAGGACCGGGTCGGACTGGGTCAGACTATTACCTTCACTAATAAGTAATTACAGCCATAAAACAATTTCCTGTCAGTAAATGGCTTCTGAAGGCAGAAAAGAGATAAAAAGGGTCAATAATTCATAGATTTGAGCTCTGGTATACGTCAACGAAGGTCGCATTGAGCAGAGACAATGAAACAGTAAAAAACTTAAAAACTAGACTTAAATATAAAATATAACTGTGGGATATCTAAAAAAAAGTCATTTTTCGGAGAAGGAGGACAGATATAATTGTTTTTCTCATCAGTTTATTTTCACCTCGGATGTCCTTTAACCTCCTTGCCGGTTATCCCGAGCTCAGCTCGGGGTAACCTGCGCAGGAGGATTTCTCAGGCCCCGCTAGGCAGATTTTCACAATTTTTTTTATTGCACGCAGCTAGCACTTTGCTAGCTGCGTGCATATCCCAATCGCCGCCTCGCCGCCGATTCGCCGCTACCCGCCGCGCCACCCCCCCCCCCTCCAGACCCCTTGCGCAGCCTGGCCAAATAGTGCCAGGCAGCGCTGAGGGGTAGACCGGGATTCCCTCTGACGTCCCGACGTCCATGACGTCGTGACGTTATCCCGCCCCGTTGCCATGGCGACAGGGGAAGCCGAGCAGGAAATCCCGTCTGCTTGCAAAGATCGCCTGCGGCGATCGAAGTAGGTAGGAGGATGCCGCTTGTCAGTGGCTATCATGTAGCTAGCGCTAGGCTAGCTACATGAATTAAAAAAAAAATTTAAAAAGTGCTGCGCCGCCCCCTTGCCGACAGAATTGGAACGGCAAGGGGGTTAAAGTGGCCACACACAATATAATAAAATGATCCGATGTTATGGCAATTCGATAAATATGATCGAATCTCACGAAAAAAAAAATTTTTTTTCATTTGACTGAAAAATCCGATCGGATTTCCCATTTTTTTTTTATCGATCCGGAATGCTGGAAATGTTTCTTTATTTTTTTCTAAATATTGTATGGTGTGTGTTAGATTGTCAATTTATTAATATACACACCCTAGCAATTTTCTCAGAGTTTCCAATCATTTTTATCATAACTGGGGAAAATTTTAACATATGTGTGTGGTCTGTGGTACATTGGTCATATGTTTGAAATGTTACAATCAGTCAGAAAAAAGCGGTATAAAACCTTGACATAATATTCAATAAAAACATGTTTTCCTACTTTTTATATTCCATATGGTTATCATATTTGCTTTTGTGCATAAGTATTATTATTCATTTAGAAATGATACGTTCCCAAAGTACAGTTTTTTTGCTCTGAAAGCTGCCATTACATTTTATTCACACCAGCCCCTGTGGATATGGCTACACTGCATTCATGCCCACAGATGACGCATATTTACCAGGGACCTACTACCTATGATGGTATTATTGCGCGACAGCCAGTGTTCACTTGCGCGCACGCCTGACAGGGAAATCCATCAGCCACGCCCACCACTAGCCGTTACTCAGTGCGGGGTATATAGTAGCTGAGAGGGCGCCCGATAAACACAGAGGTGCCAAGTCAGTACGGACTACTGCTGGGTAAGTTCGCTGGATTTAGTTTATACATGGTTTATTGTTTGTTACCTCGTTCCCCACTATGGGTGGGAGGACTATAGCTTGAACTTCCATGGATATGGATTGTTTACCTAGCTCTGAAAGATGGTCGCAGGGCTTGTTTTTGTTTACAGAGAGACACAATGTAGAGCCTCTGCTCATTTTATCTGCTCATTTTAGGTTTTTGTTTATTCTTTTATCATGTGTATCTTTTTATTAGTGGAAATGTGCAATCATGTCTTCCTACCAACCATAAGTTTAAGTATAGATGTATATTGTCCAAGGTAGATGGAGATATGTCAGGATTATGAAAATGGAGACATATCATGTTAATATTTCTTTTTGTGCTATCATGTGTGGAAATATATAAATCTCTTAAAGAGGCGGCATCCACTATGAATTATTGCATGTCCATTATAATATATAGTTGGAACCGAACATTATTAATATATGATCCTATTTTCTTATTATATCATGATTAGATTGCCCCCAAGATAGAGATCACAGTTATCTATGGGCATTTATTTTATTTATGGGCATTGTTTTTTGGCATTTTTGCACAATCATGTTATTCATGATCAATTTTTGATCAATTTCTGATCATCGTTACTACTATTTGTTATATATATATATATATGTTTTATTTTTTATGAACATTTTTCGATCAATTTCTGATCATCGCTACTAATTTTCACTGTTCTATTTGTATGTTTTATTGATTATATTTTATGTATGTGTTTTTGTTTACAGTTGCTCCTGCTTGTAATTGTCTTTTGCCTGAGGAAGCGGGCTTGGGTCCCGTGAAACGCGTTGCAAATTGTTTTGGTTACTAGGAGTACTAAATTGATTAAATTTGTTTCACCACACAAAGTGGTCTTGTGTTATTTGTAGGGAGGGCAACTCCACCATTGCCACCCACAATTTTATGGTTTTTAATTTGGCACTATTTTTATCCTATTGGCGCCTCTGTATTTCTTATTACATTTTATTCATAACTGCTTTATTCATCTTCTAACGTAAGCAGAAATGCTTTCTGATGCTTTCTGATTGTCTCACTGTCTTCAAGAGAGTTTGCAGTGTCAGAGAAGGGTTTGTTTACATTTCTCACTTGATACAATTAAACACAAGATAACATTATTTCTAGTTTGGATTCGTCTATCTTTCCCTGCAGGGGAGCTTCTAAGGCCTGTGTGTAACCCTTTGAATGCTGTTCTAGTTAAAAAAAAATCCTGGTTGTATACAATATGCTGTAAATAATCTATTAGAGCAAAGAAGAAATGCTGAGTTTCATTCCGCTTTAAGGAGTCTTGTGCCATAGTCTCCTTACTGAATAGGTGCTGGCTCATCCACTCTCATGCTGGCTGTAGGGGTGGCTTGGCCATTGGTGATGATTTGCATCCAGACAGCTAGACTATAAGAGAGTGTGGAAAGGGACCACTCCCAAGAGCATGTCATGTGACTGCGCAGTGCTGATTTCAGGTATTTATGCATCCCGATATTTCCTGCGCACTAATGATGGTGTCATGTACAAGGGAGGAGATGAACCAGCAGACCAGACAGCCCTTCAGGATATTTCCAGAAATTGGGCTTTGATTCAATTTGTTTTATTAAGTGTCCAAATATATTCTAAACCTTACCTTGTGAAAGTTGTCTCTTGCAAAGAGAACAATAATTGGCTACTTTGCCACAAAGTAACACATTTATATTTGCAATTGCTAAATAATGTCGCAATATAACCAATCTTACTTGTTTAAGTTTTCCTTTTTTTTTAAACACATTTTTTTTCTTTTTTTTTTGCTTAAACGCTTTAACAATCACCGCCTGCGATATCTTAGACTTAGCACTGAGGATTCTTGGCAATTCCAGGTGACTTGCACAAGATGTCACCTTGTATGTAGTTATAGCAGCAAGCCCATTTATCCAAGCTGTAGGTAAGTTCAAATCCTACTATTCTCTCCCTATCATGGAGCAATAGAGATGATCGTTTCGGGATGTGATACTTGATATACCTTATAATCATGTTATACTTATGTTTATTTAGTCTCCAATCATCTCTGAGCAGTAGTGTGAGCTATTGATCGATATCCCCAGTCACCCTGTAATAGACCAAATCGTCTGCTGTGCTCTCTAATGGGAAGGAACAGGCCTATTAGTGTCTGGGTTATGGCAATCAATATGCCTGTAATCTTTCCAGTCCATCAATGTTCCTCTGCAGAGAGCTGTCACTTATAATCCTGCATTGCGATAGCAGAGGTCTACTAACTACATATAGCAAAATGTCAAAGTGCCTTTATTCCCAGGATCACCTATCACACCGAGTCACATTTCCTATACAGAGCTGAGCACCCCGGGTCATTAACACATAACATTCCAGGTAAATGATGCTATTTACGTATTAGCCAATGATCAGACGCACATAATTGTGTTGGGCAGTCAATAAGTGACAACTAGTCCATTGATTTAATGGTTCAGCTAATCCTATAGGCTTGAACTGGTCATGCATTCATTTTCTGTCGTGTTAGTTTACGAGCGTAAAAAACACTGATAATTTTATCAGTTGTTTTAAATAAAAAAAATGTGCGTGATTGTGCAATGTTCAAATAAATAAATGAAATATTTTAAAAAATAAATACAGAAATAAAAGGTTATATATGTGCATAAGCCCAGCTACTTTCCAGAATGGTTGCAAAATACAAATTGAGGGAACATAAGGCTACTTACACACCAGGACGTTGCGTTTAGGGGACGTTATAGGGAACATAACGTGCCCCTAACGCAACTCCTGGGGGTGTTGGAGCAGGATGCTACCAAGAGCCGCGTTACAAGCAGCTCTTGGTGCGCCTGCTCTGTCGGAGGCACTGAGGAGACCACGTGAGCGGAGCTCTCCGCATCACGTGGTCCCGCCAGCCAATCCGCGGCCGCTCCAGGATGTAAACACTGCAAGTGCAGTGAATGCCAAGTAGCCATGTGCCTGGCTACGTAGCGGCCTCTCCCCGCCTCCTCTCCGCCCCTAAAATGAAAAAAAAAAAAAACCCTACTGAGCATGTGCAAACCGTCTAACGCCGCGTGTAAAGTACTGCATGCAGTACGTTATGTAGACGTGCTGCGTTACGTTGTAATGCAACGTGGGCACTGTGAACAGCCCATTGATTTTTCATTGCTGTGCGTTGGGCTGCGTTACAGGCTGCTCTAACGTGCACCTGTAACGTCCCACTGTGAAAGCAGCCTAAAGGATAAGAGCAACTAAAAGTCAAAATAAATGTACTAAATCTATTATGCATTATGTTGGTTCCTTCGGAAGATATCCGCGTTTCCTTATCAGCAGTCGGTTCACAGGTTTCTATTCAGGGTCATGATTCCCGATTCCGAAGCATCTTTTAAGGACAACTGAAGTGAGAGGTGTATGTAGGCGGCCATATTTATTTCCTTTTAAACAATACCAGTTGCCTGGCAGCCCTGCTGATCTATTTGGCTGCAGCAGTGTCTGACGTACACCAGAACCAAGCATGCAGCTAATCTTGTCAGTTCTCACAATAGTGTCAGAAACACCTGATATGCTGCATGCTTGTTCAGGGTCTATGGCTAAAAGTATTAGAGGCAGGGGGTCAGCAGGATAGCCAGGCAAGTGGTATTGCTTAACCTTCCTGGCGGTAAGCCCGAGCTGAGCTCGGGCCATGCCGCCGGAAGGCACCGCTCAGGCCCCGCTGGGCCGGTTTGCATAAATTTTTTTTTGCTGCACGCAGCTAGCACTTTGCTAGCTGCGTGCAGTGCCCGATCGCCGCCGCTACCCGCCGATCCGCCGCTATCCGTCGCGCCGCAGCCGCCCCCCCCCCAGACCCCGTGCGCTGCCTGGCCAATCAGTGCCAGGCAGCTCTATGGGGTGGATCGGAATCCCCTTTGACGTCACGACGTCGATGACGTCGGTGACGTCATCCCGCCCCGTCGCCATGGCGACGGGGGAAGCCCTCCAGGAGATCCCGTTCTTTGAACGGGATCCCCTGATCGCTGATCGCCGGAGGCGATCGGAGGGGCTGGAGGGATGCCGCTGAGCAGCGGCTATCATGTAGCGAGACTTTGTCTCGCTACATGAAAAAACAAAAAAAAAAATAAAAAAAAAAGATTTGCGGCCCCCTGGCGATTTTTTAGCAAACCGCCAGGAGGGTTAAAAGGAAATAAATACGGCAGCCTCCATATCCCTCTCACTTCAGTTGTCCTTTTAGTGTTGAACCTCCCCACCCCCTCCTTTAGATATGACAACTAAAACACACCTCTCCTCAACCGATACAAGGTAAGGATGATATAATGGTCTTTATCCAATTCACGTTTTCTGCTAGGTTTTCTCCTAGGTGATATTTTCTCACCTTGTCGATAAGATGTCTTTTAGGGCATAGTTCCCCAACCCTGTCCTCAAGGTCCACCAACAGTACATGTCTTGCAGGAAACCACAAACATATACAGGTGTCTCAGCAGTGCTGATTAACTACTTCTGTGGCTTTATACAAAACATACACTTGCCTCAATTCACGGAGCATTATCAAACGTTTATCAAACATTTTATCAAACGTTTGATAATTTACCTCATGGGTAAAATCTCATTTTAAATTCACTAAGGTGTTATATATTTATCGAATGTTTTACCGATAAAACGTTCAACAAATATATAACACCTTAGTGAATTCAAAATGAGATTTTACCCATGAGGTAAATTATCAAACGTTTGATAAAGTGTTTGATAAACGTTTGATAATGCTCCGTAAATTGAGGCCACTGTTGGTGGGCCTTGAGGACAGGGTTGGGGAACACTGTTTTAGGGTACATTTCTACTAAAAGCATGCAGATTCGAATGCTATTTCTGAAATGTGTAATCGCATGTGATTGTAACTTCACATATATATGCATCTGTTTTTTACATATGAATTTGCATACGCAATAGATAATTTTTTTCTGTTTTTATTTATTTATTTTCTGTTTCTGTTGACATAATGTGAAAATGCATGAGAAAACAGGCAAAAAATATGAACGCGAAAACTGATGTGAAAATCACATTCAGCATCCAGAAGATTGTGGCACTGCTGTCCAGATGGAGGGAAATGGGCCCTTAAAAGATTTCCGAGGTGAAAAATAAAATGTAGATTTACTTACCTGGGGCTTCTTCCAGCCCCTAGAAGTGATTTGTGTTCCGCACCACAGCTCCTGTCTTCTCCTGGATCCTACTGGTAGCCTCTGAAGGATTGACCCCGATAGGTTGGTGTCTTCTGCCCACCCCAAACCAGGACGCGTCCACAACACCAGGAGCATACTGCACCTGCGCAATAATACTGCACAGGTACGCTCCTGATGACGTGGGCGCATTTGGGAGGGCGCTTGGACGTTCCCCCGCGTGCACAGAAGACACCGACCCATCAGGGGTCAGCGATCCTAAGAGGCTGCCAGCGGGACCCAGGAGAAGACTGGAGCTGCGGTGCGGGATACAAATTACTTCTAGGGGTTGGAAGAAGCCCAGGTAAGTAAAGTTACATTTAATTTTTCACCTCGGAATAATTTTGACAGTACTTTTTCATCCACCATTTTGTAATCTTTTGATTGCAGATAGCTGAAAAGTTACTTTAAACAGAAGAAGAAAAATGATCTCCTAGGAGAAAACTTAAGAGAAAAAGTCAATTGAATAAGGGCCTATGGGCTTGATTCATCAAGCTGCACTGCACTGCACATGCTGGTAACCTTACGCACGCTCCTTGTAACTAATTGCTGCGCCACTCGTCCCGCCCTGAGTCCCGTCAGGTTTAGTGGCTTTGTAGGATGTGATGCTTTGATTGGCCCAATAGGCTGCCCCCAATTAGCCATTAAAGCACACCCGAGGTGAAAATAAACTAATGAAATAAACTATTCTATCTTCCTTCTCCTAAAAATGACTTTTTAACATATTCCACAGTTTTATTTTATGTTTAAATCTACTTTTTAAGTTTTAACTGTTTTATTGTTTTTGCGCATTGACACATTCATTGAAGTATGCAAGAGCTAAAATGTATCAACTATTGACCCTTTTATCTCTTTCCTGCTCTCAGAAGCCATTTTCTGGTAGGAAAGTATTTTATAGTTGGAATTTCTTATCAGTGAGGATCACACTGTAGTCACTTCCTGTCTGAGTCAGGACTGAGTCAGCCACTTACATACCTGATATTTAACTCTTTCAGGCAGAGAAAGAAAAAAGGAGCACAGCCTAGTTATTTGTGTGTTTAGGCACTGTACATACCCCTGTCTATCTCATCATGTCACATGTCACCTCGGGTATCCTTTAAATCCATTTTATCATTTCTAGGTTAGCGGTGACGATGAGTAGCAGCAAGTAATACTGTCATGTGACATGGTCCTTAGGGTTAGGGCACTGGAAAAGAAGAGGGGGGAATGGGGGGGGGGGGGGGTGTTGTAAGAACTCATACTCTATATACTCATTGTCAGCTTCTACTGAAAATGAGCACTTGACACAGACAGCTCCATTTAGAAAGCACAGATGCTGTGCTGCCAGCCAATATATGTACTGTAGGCATATCTGACATGGCATTGCTCCATATCAGATCTCCTGCCAGATTTTCATCTTATATTAGCACTTTTGGGATTTCCTTGGAGTTATTTTTCTGCATGTCCGGGAGTGAAACACTCCAGTCCAGATGCAGCAAGAATTTGACCCCCAACAGACATAACCTTTTATATAGAAGAAAACCTATCTATAAATGGCTTTTTTTTTCGTTTATAAAATGTTATAGCATTTTAGGCACAGCATTTATTTTGCTATACATATCATTTATTCTTTTGACATAAAAGCAGTTATATTTTCAAATAAAGATGCTGAAGAGTTATTTCCTATATTTATATAGCGACAACACATTTTGCAGTGGTTTATATTGAACTATTTACATCTGTGTCTGATTCAGAGCTGCCATTTCTGATTTCAAGTCAGGCGCCCTTATTTTGGATTATTGTCAGTGGTTTGAGCATTTGGATTTATTAATTGTACTTTTTAAGGTAATATTTATTTTAAGTTAATACGTATCTATGTCCATATCCAATTTTTAAAATGTAGTAAGTGTTTTAACGAGCAGTTCAGGGGCTGTCATGGTGGGTAGTGTAACAGTCTAGGTGATTCTTGGAGATTATATACTTGATAACTTGAGCACCATCAAGTAAACATCATTATGTCCCTGGTAAGTAGGTCAGTGTTGATAATTAGAAAGTCTTCAAAAATGACAAAGATGTACCTGATATAAAAAGGTGAGCATTTATTGTTGTGACTACTGCATCTTCATTGCCCCCTAGTGGACAATGATTGATTACACTACCTGTGCTATCAACAATACAGTATATTGCATTTGCTCACTTTGTTGTAGCCTGTCTGCTGAGTTCAAATTCCTCTATCCCTGTTTCTTCATTGTTCTTTTGTAAAGTTCTGTAAGGTTTTATTAGGTTAATCCTCTTGTCTATTTAAATGATGGCATGTCACCATCAATATGCATAGTATAATCTGCTACTTTATGTGTATACTGATAGTAAACTAGCTACTAGGGATGATTGTTGAGATAAAAATAATTTCTCCTAGCATTTAAATTTCATGTAAATTATATGCAGCTTGAAAATGGACCAATCAGAATAACTTCCTGTCCATTTTTATTGTTCCATGTACAAGCTGCATATCATTTACATGAAATCTGAATGTTAGGAGAAATTATTTGCATCTCATTGATCATCCCTACAATCTACCGCCAGGGCCAGTCCTGTGTTACTCCACCCAAAAAACACACACACACTAGCGAATATAAATTATGTGCTGTATACGGTGGATGCATAATACAGTGAGTCCCTGAGATACAATCAACCGGCCACCCATGTGCATTAAGTTGCATACCCCCTTCCTTCATTTACCAAGCCCAGTGTGGAAATGCAGAGTATAGCACAGCAGAAGCTGTGCTCTCACCTCTCCGCCAGAGTCTAGTGCTTTGCTTCCACCTATCTGCTTGCTGCTCGGCCTAGTGTATCTCCTACTGCATGTAGTGTGATAACACGCGACCTGAGGAGAGTGGAGTGCCACTAGAGGGAGCAGGAGACAGACAAGATGGTTGCACAGCACTGTACTCTGGTGGGGGGAGTGCTATGCTCTATATTTACACACTGGGCTGGGGGAGCACAGGAAGGGGACAGGGACAGATAGTGGCACAAGGGAAAAAAAGGAGGCACTAACAAGCAATTGGATTTCTCACAATGTCTGCACAGCACAGCAAGAAGTTTTGAATGAGGATGATACCATTTATTGGCTAACTAAAAATAAGAGTAAGCAAGCTTTCAGCTGTATAGCCTTTGTCAGGATTGAAGCCTATACAGTTGAAAGCTTGTTTATTCTTATTCTTTTAGGTTAGCGAATAAATGGTATCACCCTGATTCAAAACTTCTTGCTTTTACTGATGGCTAACATGGTACAATACCTTACTGCTACAACACAGCACAGCAGAAGTGACAGCACTTTATTATGTCAGATAACAATGAAAAAATGTAAATGCTCTGCAGCAGCAGCCAGCAGCAGCTCCTTTCCCTATACTGACTACAGGCAAAATGGTAACCAAGATTTGTGCCTTTTATGGGGGTGAAATAGCCAAGAGCAGGCCCGGCCCTAGACTTTTTGCCGCCTGAGGCAAGCTTTCAAGAAATCGCCGCCCCCCCCCCAAGCCGTGGGGGGCCGCCCGAGCTGGAGGGGATAGCGGGCATGAAGGGGGTATTGGGCCTAGTGGTGGGGAGGGGGGTTGGACCCCCCCCTCCCTCGCCTGGGTCCCCCATCCTCCGCTCCCCTCCAGCTTTAAACAGTTACGTCGCTGGCTGCAGCAATAAGAGGCAACGGGCGGGGATCACTCACCTCTTCCTCGTTCCAGCCTGCGCTCCACTGACGTCACTTCTTGCTACGCCGCAGGAAGTGACGTCAGTGGAGCGCAGGCTGGAACGAAGAAAAGGTGAGTGATCCCCGCCCGCCCGTTGCCTCTTATAGCTGCAGCCAGCGACGTAACTGTTTAAAGCTGGAGGGGAGCGGAGGATGGGGGACCCAGGGGAGGGAGGGGGGGCTCCGACCCCCCTCCCCGCCGCTAGGCCCAATACCCCCTTCCTGCCCGCTATCCCCCCCAGCTCGGACCGTCCCCCACACCCACGGATGGGCGGTTGCCGCCCCCGCCCCCCCAGAAGTGCCGCCTGAGGCAAAAGTTTCACCCCGCCTCATGGGCAGGCCGGCCCTGGCCAAGAGTGGTTATCCTGCCTGATTGTCCCATGTGACTTCAGGCTGAAGAGTTAAAAATGGATACATAGAAAAGAATAGGGAAGTCATGAAGGGTCTGTGTAGTTTGTGTTGGGCGAGCAGCGTCCGTTCACTGGGAACCATTTGCCAGTGAACGTGTTTTGCCATTCCTACAACCCAGACATCTCAATGTTTTACAACTGGTGATTCTGAATCTGAAAATGGCCAAAAGGACTGTTGCTCTTCCATGGTCAAAAGTGGTAGCTTTCATAATCAATATGGTATCTTCTGTATTAAAGTTCTTTGAATTGATCTTTCCATGAAAAAGAGTCAAATTAAGAAAACGTGGTCTGGATGTTGATTTAGGCCCGGTTCACATTAGCGGTTGCTATCCGGAATCGCCGTGCCGGAGCCGTGCCGGAGCCGGACCGCATGCGGACCGGACAAAACAGACGCACGGCATAGCAATGAAAGTCTATGCGACCGTTCACATGCGTCCGTTTCGTCCGGACCGGAGCCGGACCGGATCCGGACTCCGGCGTCCGTTCCAACATGCCCTATTTTTTGGTCCGGCTGGTCCGGCTGACGTATCCGGACCGGAGCCGGAATGTTGCATCCGGCCAATGGAAACCAATGAGAACCGGAGAGCGCACAACACACTGGCTATAAAAACCGGATGTTATACCACACTTCCTATGCTGACTCTATGGTATGGTGGCCATTTTGGATGGGGACCACATGGCACCAGCGTTCACAGAGTGGAGCAGCAGTGACTTCATGCTGGAGCTCTTTGGCAGCAACATGTCTGACGATATGTCTGATAACGAGGGGGTGAGGCCCTACACATCAGAAGACCTCATCCTACAGGTGCAGCAGGTACCAGCCCTGTGGGACAAGGGGGATGCGGACCACAGCAACATCAAAAAATGCAGAGGCCTGTGGAAAAAAATTGCCAAGCTGTATGTGGAGGACTTTGAGCACTTTGAGCAAGAGACAGCAAGGCACAGAGGGTATGTTGACTAGAAGTTTTTGGGGGGGCTTGTGGTTAGCTTGTGATGTATTCCACTTTTGCTATGGATTTGTGTCACCCACGTGTTGCCCACCCACCCGTGGCCCACCCACCTGTTCCCCACCCACCTGTACCCCACCTGTGATGTATCCCACCCACCTGTGATGTATCCCACCCACCTGTACCCCACCTGTGATGTATCCCACCCACCTGTGATGTATCCCACCCACCTGTACCCCACCTGTGATGTATCCCACCCACCTGTGATGTATCCCACCCACCTGTGATGTATCCCACCCACCTGTACCCCACCTGTGATGTATCCCACCCACCTGTGATGTATCCCACCCACCTGTACCCCACCTGTGATGTATCCCACCCACCTGTGATGTATCCCACCCACCTGTACCCCACCTGTGATGTATCCCACCCACCTGTGATGTATCCCACCCACCTGTACCCCACCTGTGATGTATCCCACCCACCTGTGATGTATCCCACCCACCTGTACCCCACCTGTGATGTATCCCACCCACCTGTGATGTATCCCACCCACCTGTACCCCACCTGTGATGTATCCCACCCACCTGTACCTAACCTGTGATGTATCCCACCCACCTGTACCCCACCTGTGATGTCTCCCACCCACCTGTGATGTATCCCACCCACCTGTGATGTCTCCCACCCACCTGCGATGTACCCCACCTGTGCACATAAAACATACACAATGACCAATTATTAAACATCAATTTATTGTAAAAAATTAAGACATTTAAAATCACTTAAAAACTTGAAACTCCAAAATAAACACATTTCAACAAAACATATTAAAAACCAAACATTCACCCTCGTCCTGGTGGTGTGGTAAAATAAAGTCTCAGTTGGTCCCTGTTCCGCAGTGACACTACCCTTGGCCTGGTTGCATACCTCCGCAGGGGCATTAGTGGAAGCACATTCGGGGGTTCCGGAGTCTCTCTTTCCTCCTGCCGCACAAAGTTGTGGAGGATGCATGCTGCCTTCACCACGACAACTGCGTTGCCCGGTTTCAGCAGCATGGGCGTGTGGAACACCCTCCACTTTGACACCAGGATCCCAAATGTGCACTCCACCATTCTCCTTGCACGGCTCAACCGAGCATTGAAGTGTAGCTGGCTGGCATCAAGTCCCCTGTCTGGGTACAGACGCATTACATGGTCGGACAGGGCGAAGGCCTCGTCCCCCACAAACACATAGGGGTAGGCCGGTGCCCTTGTCCCAGGCCAGGGTCTGTCACGGGGGAGACGCAGTCTGCCTTCCTCCATCAGCCGGCAAAGGGTCGTACGCTGGAAAATTCCAGAGTCATTGGAACTACCGTACGACCCCACGTCCACGTACACAAACTTGTAGTCCGCATCTGCCACTGCCATTAGAACAATGCTAAAGTATTTTTTATAGTTGAAATAATGGCTGCCACTCCCCACGGGTTTCTGAAGCCGGATGTGTTTCCCATCCAGTGCGCCAACACAATTAGGAAACTTGCACTCGGTCCAGAAGCCCTGGGCGATCTCCTCCCATTTCGTGGTGTCTGGCACAGGCATGTATCTGGCCCTCAGTCGCGTCCAAAGGATCCTCGAAGTCCTCACGACGATGCCTGCCACTGTGCTCTTCCCAATACGAAATGTGACATGTAGCGATGTATATGTTTGTCCAGTTGCGATGTACCTACAAGAGAAATAATCGAAATCAATTTTTCATGTCGTTACAGGAGAAAGGTTCAAGACAAGGTGGCGCAATATACGTGATGCATACGTGAAATGGCTACGGAAGAAAAAACTTGCCGAACGAAGTGGCAGTGGCTGGGGAAAGCGACAAAAAGACTACCAATTTGCCAAGCAATTGTCTTTCATCAATGCAAGCCTGGAACCTAGACTGTAAGTACCACTACTGTGGGCAGGAACTGAGAGCTCATTTTAGCAGACAACTACCATGACTTCGGCCATGTATTGCTATAAACTGGCCTCAATTCCCATGGCTAGCGAACTTTTCTCACAAGCTTTATCAAATGTTTGGTAGAAACGGTTGATAAAGTGTTTGCTAGTGTTTGCTAGCTCTGTGAATTGACGCCACATGCTGTTTGGCACACCAATAAATATTGTTTTTATCTACAGGACTGAAGACAATTTGGAGCAAGAGGAACCGACCCAGGAGGCATGGTTCAGCAGTGAGGAGAGCTTGGTGGATGATGACGTCGCCGATGTAACCTATTGCCCCGAGGAGAGGAGTAGGAGGAGGGAGTCCTTAGCTATCCCAGCTCTCTCCTTTGATGATGACTTGGTAGAAGAGAGCTTGGATGTTGAGGTTGCAGGACCGAGTGTGGAAGAAGCTGCACCTCCACAATCGACCGCTATGGAAGCTCCAGGGGAACAAGAACAAAGTGAGGAGCACCGAGAGACTGCAGCACAACCAGCGCGCAGGGCAACCCCGACACAGGCCAGAGGACGGGAAGATGCTGCCACACCACCAGTGAGGACCACCCCACCAGTGAGGCGTCGAGGTACTCTCCCCCCAACAAGGAGAGAGACAGAGTCCGAGATGTCCGGGGCTGTCTCCGGACTTCTCGGGATTCTTCAGAGCCACCAAACTCTCATAACCCGGCAGTTGCAAGATGAGGACAGGGGCCATATCATGGAGCAGTACAAGTCCCACATCACTTCACTGCAATGTGAGCTCGACGCTGTACATGGGCACTACAGGGACGAGCTTAAAATGATGCATGAGATGCACAGAGGAGAAATCGACCAACTGCGTGCGCAGCATCATCAGTCGGTGGGCCAGCTGCAGAACATGATGCAGCAAATGCATCAACAAAGCAAGGAACTACTGAAATTGCAGGCACACCCGTGTTTTCACACTGTGATGTCTCTAATACCATATTTGGAAAAGGTGCCTTCCCAAAACATGATGGCGTGCCATTCCACTTTGCTGGAGGTGATCAAACAACACATGGACACGCCATTATTGCAACCACCAATTTTTAGACCCCCACAACCAACAGCGGTGCCCACCTGGCAATCATCACAGATGTACACCGGCTACAGAGGCAGTCAATATGGGCCACCGCTGTCAGGGTCCAGCTCATCCACGACCAGCACCCAAGAGAGTCCAGATTTCCAGGCAGCAACTCCCACCTTTTCTAGTAGTGGTGCCGATCCAATTTGAAAAAAAAAGTCAAATTGTTCATGGACATGCTCCTCTGAATACCTCCGATCCTCGGAGGAAGGATACCATCCCAGGGCTTTTTAGCCCAACCTTTTCCCTGCCCCATCTCCTTCAACCAAGGTTCAGAGGTGTTCAGATGACCATGTCAGGGAACTTTTGTTTTTGCTGGACTTGAACTTTAGGGCCTGGTGTCCCCGAAAGACACTACCTGGGTCACAACCTTGTGCCTGTTGCACTGCACCTGTAGTCCTGCACCTGTGCCTTTGATTCCTCTTGTTCCTTACTTTGTTGTTCCTAATCACTTGCACAAGACCCTTGGAGCCATGGGTGAAGGACACCTTCACTGGTCGGTGAGAGGCCTAGCCTTTTCACTGACCTGTGTCCTTCATCCATGGCTCAGAGGGTCATGTGCCAGTGGTTAGGTTTTTAAAGCACTTCAATTGTAGGGCCTGGTGTCCCCGAAAGACACTACCTGGGTCACAACCTTGTGCCTGTTGCACTGCACCCGTAGTCCTGCACCTGTGCCTTTGATTCCTCTTGTTCCTTACTTTGTTGTTCCTAATCACTTGCACAAGACCCTTGGAGCCATGGGTGAAGGACACCTTCACTGGTCGGTGAGAGGCCTAGCCTTTTCACTGACCTGTGTCCTTCATCCATGGCTCAGAGGGTCATGTGCCAGTGGTTAGGTTTTAGAAGCACTAAAAATTTAGGGCCTGGTGTCCCCGAAAGACACTACCTGGGTCACAAGCTTGTGCCTGTTGCACTGCACCTGTAGTCCTGCACCTGTGCCTTTGATTCCTCTTGTTCCTTACTTAGTTGTTCCTAATCACTTGCACAAGACCCTTGGAGCCATGGGTGAAGGACACCTTCACTGGTCGGTGAGAGGCCTAGCCTTTTCACTGACCTGTGTCCTTCATCCATGGCTCAGAGGGTCCTGTGCCAGTGGTTAGGTTTTAGAAGCACTAAAAATTTAGGGCCTGGTGTCCCCGAAAGACACTACCTGTAGTCCTGCTCCTCTGCCATCGGTTCCTCTTGCTCCTCACTTTGTTCTTGTTCCTAATCACTTGCACAAGACCCTTGAAACCATGGATGAAGGACACCTACACTGGTCGGTGAGAGGCCTAGCCTTTTCACTGACCTGTGTCCTTCATCCATGGCTCAGAGGGTCATGTGCCAGTGGTTAGGTTTTTAAAGCACTTCAATTTTAGGGCCTGGTGTCCCCGAAAGACACTACCTGGGTCACAACCTTGTGCCTGTTGCACTGCACCTGTAGTCATGCACCTCTGCCATCGGTTCCTCTTGCTCCTCACTTTGTTCTTGTTCCTAACCACTTGCACAAGACCCTTGGAGCCATGGGTGAAGGACACCTTCACTGGTCGGTGAGAGGCCTAGCCTTTTCACTGACCTGTGTCCTTCATCCATGGCTCAGAGGGTCATGTGCCAGTGGTTAGGTTTTTAAAGCACTTCAATATTAGGGCCTGGTGTCCCCGAAAGACACTACCTGGGTCACAACCTTGTGCCTGTTGCACTGCACCTGTAGTCATGCACCTCTGCCATCGGTTCCTCTTGCTCCTCACTTTGTTCTTGTTCCTAATCACTTGCACAAGACCCTTGAAACCATGGATGAAGGACACCTACACTGGTCGGTGAGAGGCCTAGCCTTTTCACTGACCTGTGTCCTTCATCCATGGCTCAGAGGGTCATGTGCCAGTGGTTAGGTTTTTAAAGCACTTCAATTTTAGGGCCTGGTGTCCCCGAAAGACACTACCTGGGTCACAACCTTGTGCCTGTTGCACTGCACCTGTAGTCATGCACCTCTGCCATCGGTTCCTCTTGCTCCTCACTTTGTTCTTGTTCCTAATCACTTGCACAAGACCCTTGAAACCATGGATGAAGGACACCTACACTGGTCGGTGAGAGGCCTAGCCTTTTCACTGACCTGTGTCCTTCATCCATGGCTCAGAGGGTCATGTGCCAGTGGTTAGGTTTTTAAAGCACTTCAATTTTAGGGCCTGGTGTCCCCGAAAGACACTACCTGGGTCACAACCTTGTGCCTGTTGCACTGCACCTGTAGTCATGCACCTCTGCCATCGGTTCCTCTTGCTCCTCACTTTGTTCTTGTTCCTAACCACTTGCACAAGACCCTTTGAACCATGGATGAAGGACACCTTGACTGGTCGGTGAGAGGCCTAGCCTTTTCACTGACCTGTGTCCTTCATCCATGGCTCAGAGGGTCCTGTGCCAGTGGTTAGGTTTTAGAAGCACTAACAATTTAGGGCCTGGTGTCCCCGAAAGACACTACCTGTAGTCCTGCTCCTCTGCCATCGGTTCCTCTTGCTCCTCACTTTGTTCTTGTTCCTAATCACTTGCACAAGACCCTTGAAACCATGGATGAAGGACACCTACACTGGTCGGTGAGAGGCCTAGCCTTTTCACTGACCTGTGTCCTTCATCCATGGCTCAGAGGGTCATGTGCCAGTGGTTAGGTTTTTAAAGCACTTCAATTTTAGGGCCTGGTGTCCCCGAAAGACACTACCTGGGTCACAACCTTGTGCCTGTTGCACTGCACCTGTAGTCATGCACCTCTGCCATCGGTTCCTCTTGCTCCTCACTTTGTTCTTGTTCCTAACCACTTGCACAAGACCCTTTGAACCATGGATGAAGGACACCTTGACTGGTCGGTGAGAGGCCTAGCCTTTTCACTGACCTGTGTCCTTCATCCATGGCTCAGAGGGTCCTGTGCCAGTGGTTAGGTTTTAGAAGCAAAATTTAGGGCCTGGTGTCCCCGAAAGACACTACCTGTAGTCCTGCTCCTCTGCCATCGGTTCCTCTTGCTCCTCACTTTGTTCTTGTTCCTAATCACTTGCACAAGACCCTTGGAGCCATGGATGAAGGACACCTACACTGGTCGGTGAGAGGCCTAGCCTTTTCACTGACCTGTGTCCTTCATCCATGGCTCAGAGGGTCCTGTGCCAGTGGTTAGGTTTTTGAAGCACTTTAATATTAGGGACTGGTGTCCCCGAAAGACACTTGGGCAGCTATGCCCTGCAACTCTTCCAGCACAAAGTTGGTGGTTGGTGTTCCTTAAAACTGACCGGGCTATACCATAGATATGTTATTTTTTGTCTTCCATGTTGGAAGAATGTTTCCATGTTGGAAAGTGGTTGTTTTTGCAATAAAAAAATTTGTTTTTACATACCTCAGTGTGATGAGTAGTAGTTCTTGTGGTGTGACTGCTCTCCTGAACGTGGTATCCTTCTTCCTAAGGTCATCCTTCACCATCTCCAAAAGGGTATCAAACCTGTCAGGAGATGGAAAGGAAGAAGCTGTAAAGTATGTTGTGGGACAAGGTGTTGGGTGGAGGATGGGGGAGGTGTGTTTACAGAGGTTTGGGAGTGTTGTGGAGGGTGGGGGTGTAGTGTATAGCTAGGTATACAGGGGTGTGGGGGTCAGGGTGGTGTGTTTAGCTAGGTATACAGGGATGAGGTGTTGTGGGGGTGAGGGTGGGGTGTTTAGGGATGGTGGGGGTTGGTGTATTTAGGCCTAGATACTTACAGGGGAATAGACATCCGAGTGTAGCTGTAGAACTTCTGTGGGTGTCGTCTGAGGTCCCGGTAGAGGGCCTGGAACTCTCCCTTCCTCTGCCTCCTGGCTAGTAGAGGGTGCACCCACCATCTCCTGCGAGGAGCACGCCTTCTCCCCACATAGTAGTAGGTAAACAACAGGAAGGAGAGAATTCCCAGGTAATAAGCGTAAAAAATGACTGGATCCATGGTCCCAACTGCTGTCTCTGTATCCAAGGATGGTCTCCACACGTCCAGCTGTCTCCAACAATGACCCCAGAGCTTCTGCTGACCTCCCAGAACCCCAGGTATTTATACAGGTTGTTATCTCTTTAAGAATCCGGATCCGGACCGCAACCGTGTTCATACCGCACGGAAACCGTATGCAACCGGACCGGATCCGGACCGGATCCGGACTGGAACCGTACGGGTCAGGTCCGATCCGGCTCCGGTGCGGTCCGGACATCCGGTGCGGTTTTTGCAAAACCGCAAGTGTGAACGGGGCCTCCGGATTCTTAAAGAGATAACAACCTGTATAAATACCTGGGGTTCTGGGAGGTCAGCAGAAGCTCTGGGGTCATTGTTGGAGACAGCTGGACGTATGGAGACCATCCTTGGATACAGAGACAGAAGTTGGGACCATGGATCCAGTCATTTTTTACGCTTATTACCTGGGAATTCTCTCCTTCCTGTTGTTTACCTACTACTATGTGGGGAGAAGGCGTGCTCCTCGCAGGAGATGGTGGGTGCACCCTCTACTAGCCAGGAGGCAGAGGAAGGGAGAGTTCCAGGCCCTCTACCGGGACCTCAGACGACACCCACAGAAGTTCTACAGCTACACTCGGATGTCTATTCCCCTGTAAGTATATAGGCCTAAATACACCAACCCCCACCATTCCTAAACACCCCACCCTCACCCCACACAACACCTCATCCCTGTATACCTAGCTAAACACACCACCCTGACCCCCACACCCCTGTATACCTAGCTATACACTACACCCCCACCCTCCACAACACTCCCAAACCTCTGTAAACACACCTCCCCCATCCTCCACCCAACACCTTGTCCCACAACATACTTTACAGCTTCTTCCTTTACATCTCCTGACAGGTTTGATACCCTTTTGGAGATGGTGAAGGATGACCTTAGGAAGAAGGATACCACGTTCAGGAGAGCAGTCACACCACAAGAACAACTACTCATCACACTGAGGTATGTAAAAACAATTTTTTTTATTGCAAAAACAACCACTTTCCAACATGGAAACATTCTTCCAACATGGAAGACAAAAAAATAACATATCTATGGTATAGCCCGGTCAGTTTTAAGGAACACCAACCACCAACTTTGTGCTGGAAGAGTTGCAGGGCATAGCTGCCCAAGTGTCTTTCGGGGACACCAGGCCCTAATAAATTGAAGTGCTTCAAAAACCTAACCACTGGCACAGGACCCTCTGAGCCATGGGTGAAGGACACAGGTCAGTGAAAAGGCTAGGCCTCTCACCGACCAGTCAAGGTGTCCTTCATCCATGGTTCAAAGGGTCTTGTGCAAGTGGTTAGGAACAAGAACAAAGTGAGGAGCAAGAGGAACCGATGGCAGAGGTGCATGACTACAGGTGCAGTGCAACAGGCACAAGGTTGTGACCAAGGTAGTGTCTTTCGGGGACACCAGGCCCTAATAAATTGAAGTGCTTCAAAAACCTAACCACTGGCACAGGACCCTCTGAGCCATGGATGAAGGACACAGGTCAGTGAAAAGGCTAGGCCTCTCACCGACCAGTCAAGGTGTCCTTCATCCATGGTTCAAAGGGTCTTGTGCAAGTGGTTAGGAACAAGAACAAAGTGAGGAGCAAGAGGAACCGATGGCAGAGGTGCATGACTACAGGTGCAGTGCAACAGGCACAAGGTTGTGACCCAGGTAGTGTCTTTCGGGGACACCAGGCCCTAATAAATTGAAGTGCTTCAAAAACCTAACCACTGGCACAGGACCCTCTGAGCCATGGATGAAGGACACAGGTCAGTGAAAAGGCTAGGCCTCTCACCGACCAGTCAAGGTGTCCTTCATCCATGGTTCAAAGGGTCTTGTGCAAGTGGTTAGGAACAAGAACAAAGTGAGGAGCAAGAGGAACCGATGGCAGAGGTGCAGGACTACAGGTGCAGTGCAACAGGCACAAGGTTGTGACCCAGGTAGTGTCTTTCGGGGACACCAGGCCCTAATAAATTGAAGTGCTTCAAAAACCTAACCACTGGCACAGGACCCTCTGAGCCATGGATGAAGGACACAGGTCAGTGAAAAGGCTAGGCCTCTCACCGACCAGTCAAGGTGTCCTTCATCCATGGTTCAAAGGGTCTTGTGCAAGTGGTTAGGAACAAGAACAAAGTGAGGAGCAAGAGGAGCCGATGGCAGAGGTGCAGGACTACAGGTGCAGTGCAACAGGCACAAGGTTGTGACCCAGGTAGTGTCTTTCGGGGACACCAGGCCCTAATAAATTGAAGTGCTTCAAAAACCTAACCACTGGCACAGGACCCTCTGGGCCATGGATGAAGGACACAGGTCAGTGAAAAGGCTAGGCCTCTCACCGACCAGTCAAGGTGTCCTTCATCCATGGTTCAAAGGGTCTTGTGCAAGTGGTTAGGAACAAGAACAAAGTGAGGAGCAAGAGGAACCGATGGCAGAGGTGCAGGACTACAGGTGCAGTGCAACAGGCACAAGGTTGTGACCCAGGTAGTGTCTTTCGGGGACACCAGGCCCTAATAAATTGAAGTGCTTCAAAAACCTAACCACTGGCACAGGACCCTCTGAGCCATGGATGAAGGACACAGGTCAGTGAAAAGGCTAGGCCTCTCACCGACCAGTCAAGGTGTCCTTCATCCATGGTTCAAATGGTCTTGTGCAAGTGGTTAGGAACAAGAACAAAGTGAGGAGCAAGAGGAACCGATGGCAGAGGAGCAGGACTACAGGTGCAGTGCAACAGGCACAAGGTTGTGACCCAGGTAGTGTCTTTCGGGGACACCAGGCCCTAATAAATTGAAGTGCTTCAAAAACCTAACCACTGGCACAGGACCCTCTGAGCCATGGATGAAGGACACAGGTCAGTGAAAAGGCTAGGCCTCTCACCGACCAGTCAAGGTGTCCTTCACCCATGGCTCCAAGGGTCTTGTGCAAGTGATTAGGAACAACAAAGTAAGGAACAAGAGGAATCAAAGGCACAGGTGCAGGACTACAGGTGCAGTGCAACAGGCACAAGGTTGTGACCCAGGTAGTGTCTTTCGGGGACACCAGGCCCTAAATTATTAGTGCTTCTAAAACCTAACCACTGGCACAGGACCCTCTGAGCCATGAATGAAGGACACAGGTCAGTGAAAAGGCTAGGCCTCTCACCGACCAGTCAAGGTGTCCTTCACCCATGGCTCCAAGGGTCTTGTGCAAGTGATTAGGAACAACAAAGTAAGGAACAAGAGGAATCAAAGGCACAGGTGCAGGACTACAGGTGCAGTGCAACAGGCACAAGGTTGTGACCCAGGTAGTGTCTTTCGGGGACACCAGGCCCTAAATTATTAGTGCTTCTAAAACCTAACCACTGGCACAGGACCCTCTGAGCCATGGATGAAGGACACAGGTCAGTGAAAAGGCTAGGCCTCTCACCGACCAGTGAAGGTGTCCTTCACCCATGGCTCCAAGGGTCTTGTGCAAGTGAATAGGAACAACAAAGTAAGGAACAAGAGGAATCAAAGGCACAGGTGCAGGACTACAGGTGCAGTGCAACAGGCACAAGGTTGTGACCCAGGTAGTGTCTTTCGGGGACACCAGGCCCTAAAGTTCAAGTCCAGCAAAACCAAAAGTTCCCTGACATGGTCATCTTAACACCTCTGAACCTTGGTTGAAGGAGATGGGGCAGGGAAAAGGTTGGGCTAAAAAGCCCTGTGATGGTATCCTTCCTCCGAGGATCGGAGGTATTCAGAGGAGCATGTCCAGGAACAATTTGACTTTTTTTTTCAAATTGTATCGGCACCACTACTAGAAAAGGTGGGAGTTGCTGCCTGGAAATCTGGACTCTCTTGGGTGGTGGTCGTGGATGAGCTGGACCCTGACAGCGGTGGCCCATATTGACTGCCTCTGTAGCCGGTGTACATCTGTGATGATTGCCAGGTGGGCACCGCTGTTGGTTGTGGGGGTCTAAAAATTGGTGGTTGCAATAATGGCGTGTCCATGTGCTGTTTGATCACCTCCAGCAAAGTGGAATGGCACGCCATCATGTTTTGGGAAGGCACCTTTTCCAAATATGGTATTAGAGACATCACAGTGTGAAAACACGGGTGTGCCTGCAATTTCAGTAGTTCCTTGCTTTGTTGATGCATTTGCTGCATCATGTTCTGCAGCTGGCCCACCGACTGATGATGCTGCGCACGCAGTTGGTCGATTTCTCCTCTGTGCATCTCATGCATCATTTTAAGCTCGTCCCTGTAGTGCCCATGTACAGCGTCGAGCTCACATTGCAGTGAAGTGATGTGGGACTTGTACTGCTCCATGATATGGCCCCTGTCCTCATCTTGCAACTGCCGGGTTATGAGAGTTTGGTGGCTCTGAAGAATCCCGAGAAGTCCGGAGACAGCCCCGGACATCTCGGACTCTGTCTCTCTCCTTGTTGGGGGGAGGGTACCTCGACGCCTCACTGGTGTGGTGGTCCTCACTGGTGGTGTGGCAGCATCTTCCCGTCCTCTGGCCTGTGTCGGGGTTGCCCTGCGCGCTGGTTGTGCTGCAGTCTCTCGGTGCTCCTCACTTTGTTCTTGTTCCCCTGGAGCTTCCATAGCGGTCGATTGTGGAGGTGCAGCTTCTTCCACACTCGGTCCTGCAACCTCAACATCCAAGCTCTCTTCTCCCAAGTCATCATCAAAGGAGAGAGCTGGGATAGCTAAGGACTCCCTCCTCCTACTCCTCTCCTCGGGGAAATAGGTTACATCGGCGACGTCATCATCCACCAAGCTCTCCTCACTGCTGAACCATGCCTCCTGGGTCGGTTCCTCTTGCTCCAAATTGTCTTCAGTCCTGTAGATAAAAACAATATTTATTGGTGTGCCAAACAGCATGTGGCGTCAATTCACAGAGCTAGCAAACACTAGCAAACACTTTATCAACCGTTTCTACCAAACATTTGATAAAGCTTGTGAGAAAAGTTCGCTAGCCATGGGAATTGAGGCCAGTTTATAGCAATACATGGCCGAAGTCATGGTAGTAAATTAGCTCTTAGTTCCTGCCCACAGTAGTGGTACTTACAGTCTAGGTTCCAGGCTTGCATTGATGAAAGACAATTGCTTGGCAAATTGGTAGTCTTTTTGTCGCTTTCCCCCGCCACTGCCACTTCGTTCGGCAAGTTTTTTCTTCCGTAGCCATTTCACGTATGCATCACGTATATTGCGCCACTTTGTCTTGAACCTTTCTCCTGTAACGACATGAAAAATTGATTTCGATTATTTCTCTTGTAGGTACATCGCAACTGGACAAACATATACATCGCTACATGTCACATTTCGTATTGGGAAGAGCACGGTGGCAGGCATCGTCGTGAGGACTTCGAGGATCCTTTGGACGCGACTGAGGGCCAGATACATGCCTGTGCCGGACACCACGAAATGGGAGGAGATCGCCCAGGGCTTCTGGACCGAGTGCAAGTTTCCTAATTGTGTTGGCGCACTGGATGGGAAACACATCCGGATTCAGAAACCCGTGGGGAGTGGCAGCCATTATTTCAACTATAAAAAATACTTCAGCATTGTTCTAATGGCAGTGGCAGATGCGGACTACAAGTTTGTGTACGTGGACGTAGGGTCGTACGGTAGTTCCAATGACTCTGGAATTTTCCAGCGTACGACCCTTTGCCGGCTGATGGAGGAAGGCAGACTGCGTCTCCCCCGTGACAGACCCTGGCCTGGGACAAGGGCACCGGCCTACCCCTATGTGTTTGTGGGGGACGAGGCCTTCGCCCTGTCCGACCATGTAATGCGTCCGTACCCAGACAGGGGACTTGATGCCAGCCAGCTACACTTCAATGCTCGGTTGAGCCGTGCAAGGAGAATGGTGGAGTGCACATTTGGGATCCTGGTGTCAAAGTGGAGGGTGTTCCACACGCCCATGCTGCTGAAACCGGGCAACGCAGTTGTCGTGGTGAAGGCAGCATGCATCCTCCACAACTTTGTGCGGCAGGAGGAAAGAGAGACTCCGGAACCCCCGAATGTGCTTCCACTAATGCCCCTGCGGAGGTATGCAACCAGGCCAAGGGTAGTGTCACTGCGGAACAGGGACCAACTGAGACTTTATTTTACCACACCACCAGGACGAGGGTGAATGTTTGGTTTTTAATATGTTTTGTTGAAATGTGTTTATTTTGGAGTTTCAAGTTTTTAAGTGATTTTAAATGTCTTAATTTTTTACAATAAATTGATGTTTAATAATTGGTCATTGTGTATGTTTTATGTGCACAGGTGGGGTACATCGCAGGTGGGTGGGAGACATCACAGGTGGGTGGGATACATCACAGGTGGGTGGGATACATCACAGGTGGGGTACAGGTGGGTGGGATACATCACAGGTGGGGTACAGGTGGGTGGGATACATCACAGGTGGGGTACAGGTGGGTGGGATACATCACAGGTGGGTGGGATACATCACAGGTGGGTGGGATACATCACAGGTGGGGTACAGGTGGGTGGGATACATCACAGGTGGGTGGGATACATCACAGGTGGGTGGGATACATCACAGGTGGGGTACAGGTGGGTGGGATACATCACAGGTGGGGTACAGGTGGGTGGGATACATCACAGGTGGGTGGGATACATCACAGGTGGGTGGGATACATCACAGGTGGGGTACAGGTGGGTGGGATACATCACAGGTGGGTGGGATACATCACAGGTGGGGTACAGGTGGGTGGGATACATCACAGGTGGGGTACAGGTGGGTGGGATACATCACAGGTGGGTGGGATACATCACAGGTGGGGTACAGGTGGGTGGGATACATCACAGGTGGGTGGGATACATCACAGGTGGGGTACAGGTGGGTGGGATACATCACAGGTGGGGTACAGGTGGGTGGGATACATCGCAGGTGGGTGGGATACATCACAGGTGGGGTACAGGTTGGTGGGATACATCACAGGTGGGGTACAGGTGGGTGGGATACATCACAGGTGGGTGGGATACATCGCAGGTGGGTGGGATACATCACAGGTGGGGTACAGGTGGGTGGGATACATCGCAGGTGGGTGGGATACATCACAGGTGGGGTACAGGTTGGTGGGATACATCACAGGTGGGGTACAGGTGGGTGGGATACATCACAGGTGGGTGGGATACATCGCAGGTGGGTGGGATACATCACAGGTGGGGTACAGGTGGGTGGGATACATCACAGGTGGGGTACAGGTGGGTGGGATACATCACAGGTGGGTGGGATACATCACAGGTGGGGTACAGGTGGGTGGGGAACAGGTGGGTGGGCCACGGGTGGGTGGGCAACACGTGGGTGACACAAATCCATAGCAAAAGTGGAATACATCACAAGCTAACCACAAGCCCCCCCAAAAACTTCTAGTCAACATACCCTCTGTGCCTTGCTGTCTCTTGCTCAAGTGCTCAAAGTCCTCCACATACAGCTTGGCAATTTTTTTCCACAGGCCTCTGCATTTTTTGATGTTGCTGTGGTCCGCATCCCCCTTGTCCCACAGGGCTGGTACCTGCTGCACCTGTAGGATGAGGTCTTCTGATGTGTAGGGCCTCACCCCCTCGTTATCAGACATATCGTCAGACATGTTGCTGCCAAAGAGCTCCAGCATGAAGTCACTGCTGCTCCACTCTGTGAATGCTGGTGCCATGTGGTCCCCATCCAAAATGGCCACCATACCATAGAGTCAGCATAGGAAGTGTGGTATAACATCCGGTTTTTATAGCCAGTGTGTTGTGCGCTCTCCGGTTCTCATTGGTTTCCATTGGCCGGATGCAACATTCCGGCTCCGGTCCGGATACGTCAGCCGGACCAGCCGGACCAAAAAATAGGGCATGTTGGAACGGACGCCGGAGTCCGGATCCGGTCCGGCTCCGGTCCGGACGAAACGGACGCATGTGAACGGTCGCATAGACTTTCATTGCTATGCCGTGCGTCCGTTTCGTCCGGTCCGCATGCGGTCCGGCTCCGGCACGGCTCCGGCACGGCGATTCCGGATAGCAACCGCTAATGTGAACCGGGCCTTAGGGTAAAATTGAGGCCCCAATGGTTGGAGCTTACGTAGTTACTGAATTCATTAACAGTGGTCTTATCGCGATGCAAAATAAAAATGAGGTCATCTATGTTTCACAGACAAATAATTATATGTTGCTGATATGGGCTATACGTGCCCAGAGGGAGTTCCCACTCTGAGGGCCCATATTAACATTGGCATAAGGGAGAAGCAAAATTAGAGCCCATGGCTGTGCCGCTGGTCTGGAGGTAAGCCCCATTCTGAAAGGTGTGGTCATATGTAATGCGCTGCTTGTAGAAGAATATATTTTAGAGGGGAGTGGTAGGTCTTTTTGGAGATAGTGGTGTGATGCTTCTACAAGTCCTCCATGGTATGTAATGTTGAGAGTATAAAGCAGCTAAGTCCATAGTAAGCTACCTATAAATAGTTCGCCATAGCATTCTATCAAGCTTCTGTAGAAAATATGAGGAGCCCCTCAAATATGATAGAAGAGTTTGAACATATTTTTGTAGCTGAACATCTAGACGTCCGAATACATAGGAGGTGACTAAGGCAACAGCCACAGAAGAGGTTTGGTTGTAGGCTTTTGATGAATATGTAGAACAAAATAAAAATTAGGTGTTTTTGGATTATTAATGAGGATATAACCCTTCTCGGTTTATTTTATTTTGAATGCCCTCCTCTTGAGCCAAAATAATAAATATATTTAGTTTTATGATAAGACCAGCGGGCTTGGAGGTCAGTGTGGTATGCTGTTGAGTAAAATGTCAGATTCACTTTGCTTCATCTATATACTATTTACTGTACACCAGGGATATCAAACCGGTCCTTAGAGGGCCGAGGTCCTCACACATTTATGACACAGCTCAAATTAATTGATGGGTTTGAATCAGGAAAGGTGTGGTCCATTAGGTAGAAAAGTGGCGTAGCTAAGCAGCTCTGGGCTCGGATGCAAGTCTAACATTGGGGCCCCCCAAGCACTCTATACATAACAATTGATTCGGCACACCAAAACTTGCCAATGGCAACTACAGTGTCAGAGGTGCAAGAAGGGAATGGGGAACAGTTTGTTAATGATTACCACTATTCAAAGTATATATAGAAGTGATTATTATGAGCACAGGACCAATAGAGAGCTAATTCTGCAGTTGAAGGAGGGCCCCTTGGGGCCCCTCTAGCCCAAGGGCCCTGATGCAGTCACAACCTCTGCACCCCCTATTGCTACACCACTAAGGTAGAACACATTCCTCTTTTTCTCAGTCCATCCTAAACACTGGCATGGATCTTGCCCTCCAGGCCTGGAGTTTGACACCTGTGCTGTATACTAATTTGTCTGCAGGTTCAATAAAAAGTTCTTTGTTGTTCTTTAACCTATTGATAGTTTTTCTTTCGTTTTTGGTCAAAGTTTATCTTTTTTGATTTATTGATTCCTTTAGATTGTAAGCTACCAAGGCCAGGGCTCTCTCCCCCTTGGAATTCATTATACATTTTATTCATCATGTTACTTTTGTCACTGTCATTATCAATTCTGTATTTTGTATCAATTCTGTATTTTGTCACTAATTATGTGTTTTGTATGTTGGTGTATTCCATTGTCTGTATTATTATGTACTCCATATTCGTTTCTTACTTTGTACAGTGCAACAGAATATGCTGATGCTTTGTAAATCAATAATAATAAATAATAATAATTGAAGGTATTTTTCTGAAGTCTTCCATAACTTTCCACCTGAGGTCCTTTATAGGCATTGTTTCTGTTTCTAGTTTTTGTTTTTTGTTTTTTTCCTGAAAGTCCACTCTCCTCTAATTTAATTAAGAATTACATTAATTAAGAATAGTCATGAGCGGACGAAATTCACAAATTCTTCCAGCCACAGAAGCAGGACTGCGAGCAGCACTGCCATGCACTCGTGCATGTGTGGAGGCCACCAACCTGGTCAGATCGATGTCTGCTACAGAGGGGACCCTGGGAAACTTGCTTGGAGTGGAGTTGCGGCTTGGAACACATAGGCATCCAGGGGCTGGAGCCTGGAGGAAGCCCCAGGTAAGTTGATCTGATTTTTTTAGAATTCAGGTCCTCTGGTTTGTTGATTATTCTCTTTCTGCCAGGGTGCTGCTAGTGATGTAAACAGCAATTTTTGGCCAAAATATACAGTATTTGCCCAGCACTATTATTAATTGAATTACCAGCTCTGGATGCTGATATTTTTTGTACCTGAATCAGTCCCCTTTTGTCACAGCTCTTCAAAGGAGATGACCCATGAGATGCTTATTTTCCAAGTTGATGCAAATGTTGTTGCTAATTGCATGCAGCATGGATTCAAGTCATCCATATTAGCATCCATTTTGTTTCGATTGGACCAATTCCAAGCTGCATGCAACATGTCAAAAATTGCCTCGCATCAATCAGCTCTGTTCTTCAGCACATGACAAGCAAGAAGTCATTTCGAGTATAAGCCATCCCAAGTATAGGCCGACCCAACAAATTTCACCCCTCAAAAACTTAATTAATGTGTGACTGGATTATAAGCCAAACCCTCCCTCTAGCCCTTTAACCCTTCGTTGTATGCGATGAAGAGTGCGCATTGGAAGTGTGCTTGTATGTATAGTTACCTCTCCTCATTCCTGGCAGCCAGAGCCGGATTAAGGCTAAATAGGGCCCTAAGCAAAGTAACTGATTTGGGCCCCCCCATCATGTCGTAATAGAATCAGAAGATGCAGCTGCACAGCAACATGCCGCACAAACCGGGGCATACGAGCTACTGGTTGGTTGCTATGGGCAACAGCCCGCTTTCCTCTGTGGGTGCACAATGTAGGGAATAGCAGCTGCAAAATGCAGAGTGAGAGATGAATGGCTGGGACATTTGCACTCAGGGGCTGGGGCACACCTGTGAAGAGGGCGCCAGATATCACAGCAGCAGCACTTTCCCCCTGCATCTCCAGCCTGGCAATAGCAGAAAGCTCTCGACACCGCCAAACCGGAAGCCGTTCCCCAGACAGAATTACGTAACCACCCCCACCACCAAACAACCGATTTCCTCCCAAACTAGACAGCCACCATGCAGCCTCCATCCCAGTGAATACGATAGTCCAGCAGAGAAGGCAGCCGCAGCGGGGGAGAATGACAGCACCAGATGACTCACATTCACCTATTGCGATCCAAGCAATAGAGGTCCCGTCATCCGGAGCCCATCTGTCTCCTGTAGAGTGCTGCCGCTCTGTTACTACTACTATTACTAGTTCAGAGCAAGCGGCTGCACTGTAGAAGAGACAGATGGGTTTCAGATGACGGGATCTCTATCGCTTGGATCATGGATAGGTGAGTGAGCGTTTGCCATCAGCTGCTATCATTCTTTCTGCAGCTGTGGTTCTCTGTGGGAAGGGAGGGAGGAGTGGGCAGCGGCAGAGTGCACAGTAGCAGGAAGGGGACCTAGGAGGAGAGCCTGGCTCTGAAGACAATCAACAGCGCACGGCATCATTTGACAAGACAAGACAAATAACATTTATATCGCGCTTTTCTCCTGGCGGACTCAAAGCACCAGAGCTGCAGCCACTAGGACACGCCCTATAGGCAGTAGCAGTGTTAGAGAGACTTGCCTAAGGTCTCCTACTGAATAGGTGCTAGTAGACAAGTAGTTACAGGCAGCACCCAACCATCTAGATGCGACGTGCTATTGGTCGTTGTCCCTCTGTCTCCAGGAACAGCAAGCAGGAACTCCAAGAGAAGAGACCCAGCACCGTCTTCAAGTGTATTATAAGCTCTTTTATTTATTTAAAGCATCAATGCTTTAAATAAATAAAAGAGCTTATAATACACTTGAAGACAGTGCTGTGTCTCTTCTCTTGGAGTTACTGAATAGGTGCTGGCATACTGAACAGACAGAGCCGAGATTCGAACCCTGGTCTCCTGTGTCAGAGGCAGAGCCCTTAAAGGGACTCTGTGGGTATGCCTTTAAGCATACCCACAACTAATTAATTACATCCTCACACCTACCAGCATGATGTTTGTAATTATATTCCCCTGGGTTCCTTATATTTCATTGCATTGTGCTGAATCGAGCTGCCGACTTTGGAGAAAAGTCGTCCTGTGTAATACAATGTAACTATGGAAAGATGCATATCATTTTGAAGCTCTCTTTCTCCTCTTTCCAATGATAGATAAACTGCCACCCTACGCCTTTTAAGTTTTCGCTATTTTCGCAATCGAAATTGCCATGGCCGCGATTTCGATCGCGTAAATAGCGAAAACAGCGAAAACTAAAAGGCATTGGGCGGCCGTTTATATATCATTGGAAAGAGGAGAAAGAGAGCTTTAAAATGTGTGTGCATCTTTCCATAGTTACTGCACTGCTCAGAGTCCCTTTAACCATTATACCATCCAGCCACCGCTGACAGGATGGCAAGGGCTGGTTTATGTGCTGATGGGGCCCCTTTGACTCTGAATGGGGCCCCAAGCGACTGCTTTTGTTTCCTGGTTGGTAATCCGGCCCTGCTGGCAGCCATCTTCTTGTTCTGTGCAGACACTTTTCTGTCTCCCGTGCAGCTCTATACTGGATGCTAGAGGTCCAGGGTTTCACTGTCTTCTCATTCCGGGCAGCCATCTTCCTGTCTCCCTTGCAGTTCTGTACTTGCTGCTAGTGATCCAGGCTTCACTGTTATGTGCAAGCAGTGAACTCTGGACCTCTAGCGGCAAGTACAGATCTGCAAGGGAGATGGGAAGATGGCTGATTGCTGCCCAGAATGAGAATGAAGTGAAGCCTGGACCTCTAGCAGTTAGTGCAGAGCTGCAAGGATGGGAAGATGAATGCCAGGGATAAGGAAAGGTGTCTATAGATACAAACACACTTCTAATGCATGCACTGTCTATGGGGTCCCACATACCTGACTCGAATATAAGCCCCCCCCCCAACACACACACACACACGCACACACACTTTTAAGGCACTTTTTGGTCCCAAAAAGTCGGCTTATATTCGAATATATACAATAAGTTAACTCTGATCATTGAAGTTTGATTTTCTTATCTCCCTTTATTCGTAGTGTTTTGTTTTACTTGCTTGTTATTGAAAAGGTATTACACAGATAAAGTGAAAAAATAATGAGAAATAACTCAATGAGAAATAATAAATGAGAAATGCTGAGTTGATCAGCCCCACTGGTCTGTCTTTATTCTCACTTTCTACCGTTTGAAGCATCCGGTGTTGGGTACCCCATACGAGTCTTGTGAAATATCTAAAGCTGCCTGATTCGGGGGACTTATTTTTAAATTAAATAGCACAGAGCGGTGTCTCAGTTCATGCATTTAAAACTCATCGTGTTGTAAGAGCAAAGTGAATCATAACAAATACATTTGCATAGAAAGTCATTTTCACTGTATGTAAATTGGAGATGGTAAACATTGTAATGATTACTAATGAGGACGTATAGGCATCGTAATTTGACTTCTGTTTGGGTCAGCCTGGCAATATTTGCCTAAATCCAGAATGCTTAATATACAGAGACATGGCTCCGAACGTGGCTGATTTCAACTTAGTAACCTTATCCAAAAGGGAGAAATTCCAAAAGCAATGGACAAAATTCAATTAACTGAGATGATAGAAAATAATTTACTGAGCCAATGCATCAGCCAATTGGGGCTTTCATACCTTTCAAAGACGGAAATAACCTATTCCTGTTCTAGCTATCTAATGTCACCAGAGTCCTCTTTATACTCAGCTCTTACTTTCACAATCCACCTAATGATGCTTAAATGTTCCTAGCAAGCAATTATGGGTTGCATTGTGCAGCTAACTCCTTCATTTCCTCCTTCATGACAGTTTCAATTCTAGATATGATGTCCTAACACCTATAAACCTGTCTTGCAGCCAGAGAGAACACTTAAAGGGGGCATATTTATAATGGTCTAAAGTTGCAATTTTGTCACCAAGTGATAAATAGTTTTGCGAGTTTGGCCTTTCACTTTATTTATAAAATGACAGAAGAACTGAAGAAAAGCTACAGTTTTAGGAAGCCAAACAGACAAAATACAGCAATTTTCCCATGTTTTGGGTAGTAATTTTTTGTCTACTGTGTAAAAAATTCATTGCTGCATTTGAGTAAACTAGAAGTTCTTAAAGCACCATGGACAGCCATACTATCCCAGGGGGAAAAACACAGATATAAGTAGATAAATACTGGTTTTACTTATATAACATGTGTATTGTACTGTCCTTGTTTTAAATTCAGTACATCTTTACTGCCTCTGACTGAAGCCAATCTTGATGTAATTTCCTCCTTTACTCTTTTTTTCCTCCTTAGAAACTGCATACCTAGCTTTCTTTGTAAACAGATGTGAGCACAGCATTCATCAGATTTTAGCAGCTTCTGCAGAGGGAAGGTGTATTTCCCTTCTCAGCCTCATGTCCCACTGAATTGCCCTCAAATCCTTGATATATTTGAAGAGTTTCTAAAAAATATTTTAAAATATCTAGAATACATAATTTCCTGCTAATGTCAGCTAGAAGGGATCTGTATCAAGGGATCTGTATAATACCAGGCAACTGGTATTGTTTAAAAGGAAACATCCATAGCCCTCTGTCAGGCTTGTCTAGTCACCTGCTGTGAGTCAGACTGTATGTCCATATGACTGACATATAACCCAGCCCTAACGCCTGAAAAAGCTCCTACCTGATTAAACTACAATACCCTGCAGGCAGATGTAACATACAAACTAGCAGACAGCAATCACCAAACACAGCAAAGGCAATGTAACACAGTATACTGAATAGTCACCTGAGGCCTATAGACTGAGGCAATCCAGATGAAGACAAGGTGGCAGGCAATGGCAGATGCGTGGTCAGATGTGTGGTCAATCAAGCCAGAGTCAGTCCAGGCAGCGTTCATGCGAATCCTTTAATAAGCCGGGTCGGTAACAGGTAATCCAATAAAGAAGCGTGATCAGATTTAAGCCGGGTCAGTAACAGGTAATCCAATACAGAAGCGGGGTCAGGTTCAAGCTAGGACGGAAACAGGTATCCAATCTAGAAGAAGCTTAGTCAAGAGACAGACAAGACAAGCACTTGGTGTGAGCGCAATCTCAGCAACAAGCCCAACATAGGCTATCACGGGCGATGACAGAGGTCGCTCACCTTTCATTTATACTAGCACTAACCAATCAGAAACTAAAGGAATCCAAAGTAACCAATCAACAGAGAGCATGTCAGCAGAGGTGCTGACACGCTATGCACACACGTGGTTAATGTTTACAGCTGTGGAGCGCGTACTGAGAGCATGTTTGCCGCTTATCCAATGGGAGCTGAGCGCCATGCGCTCCAGTGACATCAGAGACAGGCCGAGACCCAGAAGCTTGCGCCTCAGCGTGGGTTTTGGCGTTCTGCCTAGTGTTGGGCGAACAGTGTTCGCCACTGTTCGGGTTCTGCAGAACATCACCCTGTTCGGGTGATGTTCGAGTTCGGCCGAACACCTCATGGTGTTCGGCCTTTTAAGTTCGGGTTCGCCCCGAACTTCTGTATGCCCCCGAACAGGGCCGAACAGGGCCCCTGTTCGGGCGAACAGGGCCCTGTTCGGCCGAACAGGCCGCAATACGGCCCCCCTATGGGGTCGCAGGCATAAGGGGGGAGCATGCCCCGATCGCGGGGGGGGTCGGAAATTCCCCCCACCCCCTCCGCTAGCGCTCCCCCCTCTGCCCGCTTCCCCATTCAAAAGTTTCAAGAAGTACCTGTATAGCGGATGGCCTGGCAGTGGCACTGTGGAGTGAGGAGGAGGAGGAGTCCGGAGAGTGACGAGTTGAGGGAGGCCGGGCAGCGGGCGTGAGGTCAGAGAAAGGGCGAGTTCCGCCCTTTCTCTGACCTCACGCCCGCTGCCCGGCCTCCCTCAACTTGTCACTCTCCGGACTCCTCCTCACTCCACAGTGCCACTGCCAGGCCATCCGCTATACAGGTACTTCTTGAAACTTTTGAATGGGGAAGCGGGCAGAGGGGGGAGCGCTAGCGGAGGGGGTGGGGGGAATTTCCGACCCCCCCCGCGATCGGGGCATGCTCCCCCCTTATGCCTGCGACCCCATAGGGCCCCCAAAATAGGGATGTTCGGGAAGTTCGGGGTTCGGCCCGAACATGCCGAACATCTCGGCCATGTTCGGCGAACTTTCCCGAACCCGAACATCCAGGTGTTCGCCCATCACTAGTTCTGCCGCCATGAGCGACCACCGGATCTTACACTCTCTCAGTTTAGGTTCCCTTTAAAACTAGTGAGCAACATTGAAAGGGTAAGGGTCCTTTCCCACTATGCGCGTGTTGTGTTGGGATCGCAATGCAACGGTGGTAAAAAGTCGTATCACATGTTAGCTGTGCTACTAGATACCGTGAAGAATGCGATACATTGAAAGTATGCCACTGTAAATGTGCATGTTGTCCGGTAAATGCACAGCATGATGTGTGTTACGATGGAACCCACCAGACTGGACCCGATGTGAACGTACTAATGAAGTATACTCCCATTGCATTATGAAGTAATTCTACTGTCCATTGGGACAGAATGCAATGGATGCAGTGTTCAAGGACCCTTAGGCCAGTTTCCCCTACACGCAGATTGGATGCAGAAAAACTGAAACCTAGACCGGCGCACCGCTATTGAGTATCTCTCTCATGCATTGAACACATAGGATCACTGATGCGCCGTTAATGGCGCACAATGCACGGATTTATGAAGCAAAGTTGATTTTAGGTATGCGGCTACAGCGTTTTTGTGCTATAAGATGCTGCTAATGATCAGTATGTTATTTTTAGGAGTGATATAAAGTGTTAACAATACAAATCCACCCCTAATTAGAGGTGGGATTATGTAAATTTTGGGTGTTATAAGACGTCTCTCTTCTCCCTTAGCCACAGCCCCTGATGAGTCACATGACGAAACCGGGAGGGCGGAGCCTGGCTGGGAGCAGTACTAGACGCTGAAGATATATGGTTTTATACAATGTGCATTATCTTTGAATACTTGTGAGTGCACTACTTTTATATAATATTTTTAATAAACGTTTTACGATATGAGAAGCTGTTCTTTGAGTTTTTAAGGGTGAAGTGAGATGGCAGCCAAGGCACAACGATTTTCAAAGTGAGCCTGCTTGCTGGTCAGATTGGTCAGCCATTAAATCTGGTGAGCATATTCTAGTGCAGTGTGCTTTTCACACTGGTTTGGTGTGCTATCAAGTCACAACAGGTGGTGGGAGCTGCTATCTGAAATTAAGGAGTTTGCAGATTACACTATGTTGTTGTTGTTTTTTACCTTAACCCCCCACATGTGGATATTGTTCATGAGAATCATTGGAGGAGAACATTGCGAGTCTGAGTGTAACCACATATATATGCGATTGATGCTGCCTGTGATGGGCTAGCCTGGTGTTCTGGTGAGCGTATATGATTCTGCTAATTTGCTGGAGGAAAAGAAAATACTGTCTATTGTCAATTGCTTGAGCAAAAAAGTCTAGGACTTGGTCTCTGGGACTTTTGCATAATACCATACTTTTGTATTAATATACTACTAAGCTGTGCATTATATAATATTGTTGAGTGTTTAGTCTAGGGCCAGTGTTCTGGGACCTTCTATGCTTTACTCTTGAGCAAAAGAACCTATGACTTGGTTTCTGGAACTTTTGCACAATGTTGTTGGTTTTTGCATAATACCATATTATTGAGCTGTGCGTCATTTAATATTGCTGAGCGTTGAGTCTAGGACTAGTGTTCTGGGACCTTTAATAGTGTTTACTGTGGTGTTGTGCGGAAAGCAATATTGTTATTTTTTGCATAATACCATATTGTTGAGCTGTGCATCATATAATATTGCTGAGTGTTGAGGCTAGGACTAGTGTTCTGGGACCTTTAATAGTGTGTACTGTCAACTGCTTGAACATGGAATCTAGGGCTTGATTTCTGAGACTTTTGCAAAATACCACACTCTTGCATTACCATACTATTGAGCTGTGCATCATATAATATTGCTGAGCATTAAGTCTAGGACTAGTGTTCTGGGACCTTTAATAGTGTTTACTGTCAACTGCTTGAACAAAGAATCTAGGACTTGATCCCTGAGACTTTTGCAGAATACCACACTCTTGCATTACCATACTATTGAACTGTGCATCATATAATATTGCTGAGCGTTTAGTCTAGGACTAGTGTTCTGGGACCTTCTATACTTTCCTCTTGAGGAACAAAGCCTGGGACTTGGTTTCTGGGACTTCTGCATAGATGTTATGTTATGTTCAAATATTTTTGCAGAATGCCATACTATTGAGCTGTACATCATATAATAATGCTGAACGTTGAGCCTAGGACTAGTGGTCTGGGACCTTCAATACTGTTGAACGCTGTTAGCTTTTTTCTTACATATGATTAGGGGTACCTAACTCTTGGATATAGCGACCCAGTCTCTTAACCGTGCTTATATATTGCAGGTATATTACTAATTCTTATTAAGACATTGGCCTCAATTCACTAAGATCATGCTGGAGATAATAAGGCAAGAGAAAACTTACCACCACACAGTAAGAGAGTTATCTTATCTCTTCATTCCTTACGTTACCTCTTCTGTAGTTAATTTACCTCCTCTGTAGACTGTAGTTATTTTCACACGCAGTTAATAAACAGCCTGTCTTTAACTCTGGAGTTATTTTAAGGATTGAAGAGTTAACTTAATGACAGAAGAGTTAACTTTAGGTTTGCCTGAGGTAAAATGTTTCCTGAATACGACATGCCTCATCACCATGGTGACCACTCTAGAAACGTTATTAAAGACAGGAAATAAGCTTAGTGAATTGAGGCCATTATCTTTATGTTTAGAGGAGGATCGCAACTACCAGGTTAACATATTTACAAAACGAAATGGAACTCTATTTCACAACATAAATTACAAAAATACCTTGTATACCACTGGCACGTGTCACTGGCACACTGGCATACCACTGGTACATACTTCCAGCCAATACACAGACAGTCAAATACTAAAATACAGAGAACAGAAGGGATCCTGAAGGCAACAAGCAGTAGTAAGAGGTTTGGTGCTAATTTCTCAATCCCACAAATAATTTATTTTGAATGTTTTAATTCACTTCTGGTTTGCTTTGAATGTAATGAATGGTGGGTGCATTTACAGTAGGTGTGATATTATGTGCTAATTAATGTTGGTGTTCAAATTCAGGAGATTGAATTCAGAAACCCAAATATTCCTGTGCATTACACTTCAGCACCCGAAGACATGGACAGGGTCACGGGGAATTCACTTACTTGTGGTTTATTCCGATGGAGTAAGTGAACTCCTTGTGACCCTGTCCTCTGCTTTTGGCCTTGAAGTGTGGTGAGCAAAAGAATTGGGGTTTCTGAATTCAATCTCCTGAATTTGAGCATTAACACTAGTTCTAATTACCGTAATACACACAGCACTTTATCTTTTTAAATGCTGATGAATCAAATCCCAAGTGATAGAAAAATCCTTGGTCTTCAGTTCATATATAATTGTCAGCTTAGCAGATTGTCTAGTTGCCTAAGCAGTGACTAATGCTACCTGGAGAATATACTAATAAATGAAAGGCTATCTCCAGTGCTTGTGACTAGTGACTCTGTCCCCATTCATGAGAATTTTTTTCACTTGTAGTTCTGACAGAGACAGCAGCAAATAATGCTTTTGGTAGAGATGGGAAAAAGTTAGAAACCCCGTGAATGTTTTGAAAATGATCCTCATTTCCAGGTCTTGAAAATGCTATTAAAGCGGATCTGAACTCAGAACTTTTTCTGTAAAAGATAAGCAACAGTATAAAAACTTTTGCATAGGAAGAAAGAATGCGTGCACCTTCCGTCATCGGAAACACCTTGGTTTATTGCTTTAAAGAACATCCAAACTTACATCTCCTTTAAGATCGTGCAAATGGGTAAACCTCCACAATGGGCGCCCAGTTCTGGGGTGGCATGCTGAGGTGGGCAGGGGCAAACCCAGAATTTTCAAGGGGGGGTTATTCCTGAAAGGTCTCCATCAGCCACGCACAATACAGTATAATAATATGGTTGGACATCATGCTGGGTACACTTAATGCAATAGCCTGCCCGACTGACAGGATCTGACAATTATTTCCTAAATGTCCGATCTGCTCCCGACTGACAACCGGATCGATCAGGAGCAATTTGAATACAGATAATAATGAGGACAGCTGACATTGGTCGTGAAGGGGAAAGTGAAGCATTCACACAGCAGGGCACAGAGCTGTGCTCATACCTGACTCTAATTCTAAATAAGAGCTGCTCCATGCTCTGTACACACGCTGCTGCTCCATCCAAAGTCAAGTGGCTGGGAAAGAAAGGGGCAGTGCTGTGAGCTCCAGGATGTCTGCATATATTCTGGTGTCTCAAGTTGTGCCTGTCCCCAAACACTGCACCAGCCCTGGTCTGAGGGGGGATTCTGGGAAGCAGTAATTCCCCCCCCCCTACATTTGCCTATGGTGGGGTTACGAGCACAAGTGTGGGTAGGCGACAGCCATTTTGCGTCTTTACAGGCGCTTAGTCACGCTACGTGAAGCGTCTGTATAGACGTGAAACGGCCGTCACCTACCCGCACTTCTGCTCGTGACGGAAGGTGCACGCATTCTTTCTTCCTATGCAACATTTCCAATACTTCTATACCTGCTCGTTTCTATGCAGAGCACACCTCAAGACATCCAACATCTGTACAGATCGTCCAGGAGTGGGTGAGATATACTGGATTAATTTGTCCTTTTCATTGCTTAAACAAACACAGGTGCATTTAGGGAGTGCCACACATTTTTTTTCCTCTATCTTTTATCAAAGAATATAACCTTTAAAGAAAAACCTTTATTTGTTGCAGCTGATACAAATCCTTCAGTGTGTCTACATCCTGCTTTCATGAAGCAGACATATTGTTAACATCCTGTGTTTACAAATTAGCTGTTCTGCCATGGCAGAGGAGATTCCTGAGCTGACACTGCTGAGAGATCAAATTACCATGCTGATTAGTCACAGATGAGGGGGGAACTAAACTCTCTGAATACATACAGGGTGCATTTTTCTAGGTTTTCCTTCTGTCCTGTGCAAGACTTGAGGTCCACTTTAAGGCCTTGAAAATCCAAAGAGGTCCCAGAGACAAGAACCAAGGGTCTCCCCAGGGGATGCACAGACAGCAGTAAAAACCCAAAGTCATTTAACCACCCCTCTTTTCACACTATTCGAATATAATTTTTCAAAAAGATTCCCGTGAGCAAGTGAATGGTTCTAAGTTTGTTTTAATTTCTATTTAAAGTTTCTTATGATAGAAAAAAAGATTCACAGATAGAAATATTACAATCCACCTCAACTGTTTGATAAAACTAACTGTAGTCAACACTAATTGTCATGTAAACGTTGAGCTTTATGTTATACATTACTACTCATATATATATATTACTCATATATTTATATACAGGTAGTCCCCGGTTAACAAACAAAATAGGGACTGTAGGTTCGTTCTTAACCTAAATCTGTTCTTAAGTCGGAACATTGTGCTATCTCTTGCCCCTGTACCTCCTCTGTCTATCCTCTGTGCCCCCCTGAGCCTCCAGTGTCCCCCTCTGTGTTACCTCTGCCCCCTGTACCTGCTTATACAAGTTTAGAAGCCATTTTTTCTTTGAATTTTTTAAAATTGATTTTCTCAAAAACTACAAGGCCAATTTGAAAAAACATTCTTTTGACTTTTTTCCCATGGGATCATAGAATCCATGGCGTTCGTAAGTCGGACTACCTGTATTTGAATTGTATATATTCTTTGTAAAATGAAGATGTAAATGTACATTATACATAAATGTATCATTATCGAATTATTGTAAATATATTATAAAAAGGTAATATCTGTAAATATGGATGCTGTACTATGAACCCTGAGACTTATATGACTGGCATACACTCTGATTCCTACAGTCTGGGCCATACTGCAGGACTGTCAGCTGCAGGATCTTAGAATAGCCAAGCTCTGAGTCTCCTATTCTGCCTTCAGTTTACTTCGACCCATCAGCCAGCTGGGGGCATGATGACACAAAGCAAGAAGCAGCAAGACCTGCCTTCTGCATCCCACATTCTCTCTACACACTGGAGTGTCTGCAATCTACTCCCTCCGCTATTAATATTGTTATTGATCTGTAGTAATCTTACCCATTAAATGCACATGCTTTTAAGCAATGCACCAGTCTGGTTTAAAGTGTAGATGGGTGACTGAAGATCATCAGGTGTATATCTGGTGAAGATTTAGGGATTTACACAGGCCAGGTGTGCTGTGATTTGGAATGCTTTCTGGTGCCTTTTCTCCTTTTAAGCTATAAAATGCATATCTGCTAGGTTGTTAGTTTAGCTAGGCTGGGTCCTCAATAACTATTATGTATGTCATTTGTGCATAGCATCACTTATTAATTGTATAGCACTATAGCCTATGTTTTAAGTAGCATGAGCACGCTAGTATGGTTTGTAGTAGAAAACAGAGGCGCCAGCAGAATAAAAACTTAACTAAAATCTTTAAAAATGCTTGGGAGGCAGCGGTGGACTTACCTCCAAGAAGCAGACACATAAACTGTCAATATCGACAAACAAATTTACTGTATATTCCATACTAAATTTGTTTGTTGATATTGACAGTTTATGTGTCTGCTTCTTGGAGGTAAGTCCACCGCTGCCCCCCAAGCATTTTTAAAGTTTTTATCCTGCTGACGCCTCTGTTTTCTACTACAAGTATTGCGCCCACACCTGGTGGAGGGGTGACCCAACCTCCTTTTTTTCCGATCTACAGAGAACAACTTCCTAATCCTGAGTGAGGACAGGTTAAATCTCCTCAACTGCATATACAGTAGTGGTTGGGCAGCACGGTGGTGTAGTGGTTAGCGCTCTCGCCTTGCAATGCTGGGTCGCCAGTTCGATTCCCAGCCAGGTCAACATCTGCAAGGAGTTTGTATGTTCTCCCTGTGTCTGTGTGGGTTTCCTCCGGGCACTCCAGTTTCCTCCCGCATTCCAAAAACATACAGATAAGTTAATTGGCTTCCCCCTAAAATTGGCCCTAGACTACGATACATGCACTGCACTACACATACATGACAAGACAAGACAAATAACATTTATATCGCGTTTTTTTCCTGGCGGACTCAAAGCGCCCGAGCTGCAGCCACTAGGACGTGCTCTATAGGCAGTAGCAGTGTTAGGGAGACTTGCCTAAGGTCTCCTGCTGAATAGGTCCTGGCTTACTGAACAGGCAGAGCCGAGATTCAAACCCTGGTCTCCTGTGTCAGAGGCAGAGCCCTTAACCATTACACCATCCAGCCTCTGGACCATGGTAGGGATTAGATTGTGAGTCCCTCGGAGGGACAGTTAAGTGACAAGACAATATATACTCTGTACAGCGCTGTGGAAGATGTCGGCGCTATATAAATACTCAATAATAATAATAATAATAATACAGTGGTTGCCTGATGGTAACCCTGGTTTGTGAGTATCCAATTCTCACACCTTACTATTCTCCCATATTTCAGTACATACTACACTATATTGGGCTCTCGGTGTTCTTCTTTTATTCTAGTATGGTTGGCAGAGCTGGCGCCACCATAGGGGTAACCTCAGATTTCCCCAAGGCCCCCAATGTTTTTGGCAGCATAGCAACTCACCTGCTCTCTTAGTCCATGCACTCGTGTCTCCATCCTTGCCTGGCTGCATCTTCTCATTGAGCTAGCGCATGTCATTACATAATAATACTGGGTCACTGAGGAGAGGCACCCCAGCGAGGATGAAGATGAGATGGAACAGTGTGCAGGTACACGTGAGTTGCTTTGCTCCCAAAAACTTTGCAAGGGGCCCAAGGAGCACAACAAAGTTGCGATGCGGAGCAGTCTCAGGGCCACTGGGAGTACATTTTCTGCTGGGGGGGGGAGGGGGGGGGGTCAGTGTCCTCAAGTGGGTCCCACGGATTACTTTTGCCTCGGGGTCCCATTGTAGCTCGAGCCATCCCTGATGGTCGGAGTTTGACTGAGACTTGTCATTCCATACAAACATTAATAAATGGCATAACGTGAGATTACATTATTATTTCTGCCATAGATTATGATATGCATTATATTGCTGAATGTATTGGGACACTTGCCTTTACACACATATCAACTTTAAACAGGAACTGTAACCCAGGATTGAACTTCATCCCAATCAGTAGTTGACACCCTTTCCCATGAGAAATCTTTATATTTTCTCGAATAGACCATCATGGTGGTCTGTATGCCTGATATTGTGGTGAAACTCCTCCCACAGTCAGTTTCCTGTCTGTGAACCTCGTTGCATTGTGGGAAATAAGGGCTGTTTACAACTGCCAAGCAATCCATAGCTCTCTCTGTGCATATGTACTGTATATCTATAAAAAAAAAAAAAACTTTTAGCCTATCACATTGTTAGGGGGTGTGGTTATAGATAGTGGCAGTTGGTCAGGTCTGTTTTTTTTTCTTGTCTGCCAGTTGTAAAGATGCTGACATACTGGCTGATTGTAGATCAAACAATATGAACAAATTACATGGTGAATATCAATCCTTTCTTCATCTCTCTTTTATTTTCTAACTTCTCGCTTTGCAATGTATTGATTTATTTGTTTTCCCTTTTTGCTAAAGATCCTCTTTAATGACATCCCATTCTTCATCAATAGACTTTAATAAGGAATTGGCCCACATTTGGATGCTATAGCAGCTTTAGCTCTTCTGGTAAGGCTTTCCACAGGGTTTAGCAGTTTGTTTGTGGGAATGCTTGGCCATTCTTTGAGAAGAGCATTTGTGAGGTCAGGCACTGATGTTGGATGAGAAGGCCTGTCTTGTACTTTCCATTCAAATTAATCCCGAATGTGTTTTTATTGAGTTGAGATCAAGGCTCTGTATAGGCCAGTGAAGTTCCTCCACATCAAAGTCTTTGTGGACGTTGCTTTGTGCTCTGCATAATCATGTTGGAACAGGAAAGGGCCATCCTCAAACAGTCCCAACAAGTTGAGAGCATGTCGTTGTCCATAATGTTTTGGTATGATGAAGAATTAAAATTAAAAAACTGTGCTAAACCCAGACTTGTCCACTGGATTGCCAGACAGACAGAGAAGTGTGATTTATCACTATAGAAGACACATCTCCAGTCAGTGGCGGGCAAAGCCAACGATGGGCCCATGTGCAGAATGATTGAAGCGGGCATCGTGTGAGTGGGTGTGGTCATAACAGATCATGGTTGGATCCAAACAATGCCGATAAAAGTACATGAACCTAGGTCACATCGTGTAGGTACTGTATTAAGCTTGTATATGACTGGGGCACAAGTTATTATCACTGTTTCTCTTGAGTTTCAGAGAGAAATACATGGAGAAAAGCCTCGAGGATAATCACGCCTAACTGGTGCAATTGCATAGGCACTAGAGGACATGGGGCCTCTGTGCTGCTGAACAGCCTGCACTGGCCTATGTCCGCCTCTGTCTCCACTGCTCTAGAGTCCAGTGGTGGCTTTACAGCACCACATCCTTATCTTTGCATTGTACTTGATGATGTAAGGCTTGGATGCAACTCCTCTGCCATAGAAACCCATATTACGAAGCTCTCCACACACTTTTCCTGAGCAAATCTGAAGGACATACAAAGTTTGGAGGTCTGTAGATATTTACTCTATTGGCAGAAAGATACCCTCTGAGAAAGAGCGCTTTTGCCATGAAACACAAAAATACGCATCTTTTGAACATTGTTCGCTTGGTCGTCTCATGTTAGAATATCCATATCAAGTATCACTTCATTATATCCCTGCAAGTTGTTTACAGACTTCATATTACTATGTATTTCTGACTGAGCTGTCTCTATTGTATTACTGTTGTGCAATTGTTATTATATCCCACAGGGTGCAGCTATTGTACTATTGTTTTGCCATTTTGACCGTACAACACAATGGCAAGCTGATTCTATTTTGTTTGATATTGTGGCCTTTTTACATCTTTTAATTCAGAAAATGGTATGGTATAAATTTCAATATTTAGGTGATCTAATGGTGTAATAATACAGTTCGTTTTGGGTGCATTTACATGAAATATTCTTGAATGTTTTCAGGGATAAACTGGACTAAACCTGACCCTTTTTTAACTTTAGTTTTGTGCATGCAGCACACTTTTTTTTATCTTACTTATAAACAGATGAGCAGGGCCATTTCTTGATTGGTGCGGGCAGGGCGACTGCCCTGGGCGCAGACTGGCAAGTAGAAGAAGGGGGGCGCAGGCAGAAGGACATAACCGCTAGGGAGCTGGTGACGCGTAGTGCAGCCAAATGGAAGAATAAAGAAGATTACCAGCACGATCACCTTCCTTTACTCCTCCGGGGATGCCAGCGTCCAACATCAAGTGATCATAACGTCAGCACCGCGTGATGACACCTGATGTCCTGTAGCGATACTGCAGGCTGTCAGTGCGTGGCACCCGTGGAGGAGTCGGCTTTCCGGGCTCTCTTCACCTGTGTGTTTTCCTGGTCCCTGCTACCTCCTGGATGAGCGGCTGGTCACTAGTAAGTAGGCAGATCTACTTGTGGCCTGTGGCTGTGTGACTGTCCCTAAAGAGTAAGGGTTTGTGAGTCCACGGGGGTGGGGGAGAAGGGGGTGCCATTTTTATACCCTCGCCCTGGGTGCAATTTAGCCTATTAACTGCCCTGCAGATGAGTATTCACAGTGATGCAGGCTTTTCCTGTTGCAGTGGCTTCCTTACTAAACCTTCATACACACATTTGGTGTGGTGAAATGATCATGTGTGAAAAGATCAGTCAGTTTGAATATGTGTCCAGGTGCCCCTCAACGCCATTGATGATGTGGATATTGATCCCTTGTGTTGGATCACTAACAGCTAATCTCTGCTATATTTCTACTTTAATTCCAACACCAGACCACCCTTAGCTAATCCTCCCTCTCCCCTCTTCACATAACAGAACAGGTGGTAGCCAGAGAGCAAGGCAGTGTGTTTGCAAAGTGATTTTCTCCAGGATTTTCCCATATATATTCTCAAATGATCTCTTCTGAAGAAAGTGACTACTTAGTTTGAGGACTTTTTTACACTTGCAGGTAATTCCTCTGTTGTATTACCCTATTTTACTGCAAAAGGCCGCAAAAGCAATAAGACTATGGAGACTTTCACTCGTATTGTGGTCCGTTACAGTGCGCTGGAAGTATCCCAGCTGTTGCAAGGGCAGGAGTACATTACCGCAAGCACCACGCTTAAAGTACCCCTGACCTGGTCTGGATATACTTTTACATTATTGTATTACTGGGGCTGTGTGACTTTTTCACAGCACACAGCACCATCCTTCCTCCTCCAGCGCCCCCTGTGGCCCGTTCTAACACCATATATGATCCCCCTCCACCTGCCGATTTAGTTCCATATGTGTTTCACTGCACACAGCAAGCAGGGGAGCTGCGCTGTGTTTGGGCTCATGTTAATTGTGATCGGAAGAATATCCGACCTCAATTATTACAAGTCCGCACACAGCGCAGCTCCCCTGCGCGCTGTGTGCAGTGTAACACATATGGAACTAAAGCGGCAGGTGGAAGGGGCGGAGTTATTTACGCACAGCGGGGAGGAAGAACTGTCAATTCCTCCCGGATAATATCCGACGTTCTGCCTCAGTTGAAGACTTTGACTGAGCAGAACAGGGGATAACAGGGGGCACAGGAGCTGGGAGGATGGTGCTGTGTGCTAGTTGCAGCACCAGCAATAAAACAATATTAAAAGTTTAAAGAGAACCCGAGGTGGGTTGGAAGAATGCTATTAGGACACAGAGGCTGGTTCTGCATACTGTCACCAGCCTCTGTGTCTGTACTGCGTCCCCCCAGGCCCCCTCCGCGCTCTGCTGTCCCCCATAAAAAACCGCCATGCTAGCGACATGCAGCTTGTCACTAGCTGGCTGTTTACCTTATGTCTGCCATTCATCGCAGCTCCCCCGCCTCCTCTATATCACCGCTCCCTACCTGTGTCCCTTCCCTCCCCGCCTCTGTAAGCTCCCTCCAATCAGCTTACGGAGCTGATTGCCCTGGGATGTGGCAGAAGCATCGCATCACACCGCAACGCAAAAATCATGTGTAAAACTGGCCTTAGTCATGAAAGGTGTTTTTTTTTTCTCCAATGCAGTTGCATATTTTTGCCCTCTGAACTTGGGACCACAAGCATCTTTACTGTTTCCAATGGTACTTCTAGCAGTGCTTTCTATTAAACTATTGTTAACATCTACATGCATTCTAAGGATATTTTCTTAAGACACGTTTCCTTAACTCTCTCTGTTGAAAATCCTTGACCCTGTTCTGTTCTCTGTCTGTATGACCTGGTAAAGTTATTTCTTCCTTCAATCTCCTGTACCACTTGAAGGCTGATGCCATCCAGATCTACCTGTCCGAAATAAAAAGTTTGCTAGCTATACCTATGTAGGGGGAAGCCTCTGGATGCTCCAGAGGATTTCCAGATCTTTTGGGAGTCCACCGCTGCTAGTTGAGATGCTACGCTCCCATTTCTGACCATTTATAAAATGTGTTCAATGTGCTGCCCATTGTGTTGGATTGTCAATGCAACCCTCTTCTCCCACTCTTCACACACTTATAACTCAGGTGCTTCACATCTCGTATCTAAACAGCATAGACAATTGCCTTCAGATGACCCCAAACATAAAAGTCTAAGGGGGTCAGAGCGGGAGACCTTGGGGGCCATTCAACTGGCCCACGATGACCAGTCCACTTTCCAGGACCTGTTCATCTAGGAATGCCTGGACCTGACACCCATAATGTGGTCATGCACCATTTTGCTGGAAAAACTCAGGGAACGTGCCAGCTTCAGTGTATAAAGAGGGAAACACATCATCATGTAGCAATTTCGCATATCCAGTGGCCTTGAGGTTTCCATTGATGAAGAATGGCCCCACTATCTTTGTACCTCATATACCACACCATACCATCAATTTTTTTGTTCCAACAGTCTTGGAGTGATCTATCCAATGTGGGTTAGTGTCAGACCAATAGCGGTGGTTTTGTTTGTTAACTTCACCATTCACATAAAAGTTTGCCTCATCACTGAACAAAATCTTCTACGTAAAACTGAGGGTCCTGTTCCAATCTTTGTTTTGCCCATTCTGCAAATTTAGTGTGCCGATCTGGGTCATCCTCGTTAAGATGCTGGAGTTTGTAAGAGTGCCATTTGTGAGTAGCTAATATCCGCCGAAGGAATGTTCGACTAATGCCACTCTCCAGCTGTGGGCTCTTTCTGAATGAAGCTAGGACAGCCACTGATGTTTCTTCATTAGTGACAGATTTCATGCGTCCACACTTTGACAAATCCAACACTGAACAAGTTTTACAAAACTTAGCAAGCAGTTTGCTAACTGTAGCATGGGAGATGGGTGGTCTCGTGGGGTGTCTTGCATTGAAATCTGCTGCGATTACCCAGTTACTGCGTTCACCACACATCAACACAATTTCTATCCGCTCCTCACGTGTTAACCTCGGCGACATGTCAATGGCTGTAAACAAGAGAAACTTGTAAATAACTCATGAAAGAATAAAATTACGTTAAAACCAAGCACACCATTGTTTTTCTTGTGAAATTCCCAATACGTTTGATGTGTCACATGACCCTCTTCCTATTGAAAAAACAAACGTTGTATTCAAAATGGCCGACTTCAAAATGGCCGTCATGGTCACCACCCATCTTGAAAAGTTTTCCCCCTCACATATACTATTGTGCCACAAACAGGAAGTTAAGTTAGTATCACCAACCATTGCCATTTTATTAAGGTGTATCTATATAAATGGCCCACCCTGTAGATTGGGAGGCTTTTAATTGGTTAGTGTAAAAGCAAGGTTAGAAGAGTGGGCCACTTTTTTCATGCTTTTGTTATAAAATATAACCAATTCTTCCAAAAAATTGATAAGCCAAACCGGGAATTTTTGAGGTTGTTAATATTTCATTATATAAAAACACGGATGCTCATGTGGCATACACACCTTTTGAAGCATGGTATAAGAAAACCCCACTTCAAAGAGGCTTATTTTCTTTTTTGTATCAATTTTTTCTCCTCCACTGGTACTGTGACTAGACTGGGATTCATTCTGGCTGGGAGAACTCTCACAAATGAGAGATGGGCTCTCTGTAATTCCACTCTCATGAAAGGTAGTATGTATTTCTCCATGATGGAGACTTCTTTTTGCCTGTTACATTGGTCCTACTACATGACCCCATTGAAATTACACCAAATGAAATGAATCCGAACAACTTAGCTTTATGCCTCAGAGGATGTGGCCAGGTAGGCAACATCTGGTACAAATGGTGGACCTGCTCAAAAGCCCATAGCTTCTGGGTGGCAGTCCATTGTACTCTCAAGAGTACAGTCCCTTGACTTTTCTCTTAACCCTACAATTTATCTGTTAGGTAACAGGCCAAAATGAGTCACTCATCCCATCCATTAATATATCCAGCTAGTTGCTGAATTAGCCAGATGCCATCTGTCCAGGCACTGGAGGTCTTCTCATTTATCTTACACTGATTTGTTTGATTCCCTCTTATTTTGAGTTCACTTAGGTGTTATAGATTTATCGAATGTTTTATCAATAAAATGTTTCATAAATCTATAACACCTTGGTGAATTCAAAATGACATTTTACTCATGAGGTAAATTATCAAACGTTCAATAAAGTGGTTGATAAAGCTTAGTGAATTGAGGCCAATAACTGTAAAAAAGGCCCCAACAGTAAAAAAAAAAAAAAAAAGTGAATGTAGCAACTGACACAATAATGAATAGCCACTTTTTTTTTTTTTTTTTTTTTTTTTTAATAAGGAGGACAGATTGTATAATTACAATTTTATGCAAAACCTGTTTTGCAATTCTTTAAAGTGGTATTGTCACCATAAAAATCAAATTTCAACAGCAACTGGTCTGAGTGTATTAAATGATAAAGATGCTAATCCTGCATTCAAAACTTGCAAAACTTTTTCTGCTGTTATGGTTTGTAGTTATCACATACTTTAGGAGCACTGGCCCTTTAGTAGTCAATGCCAAAGAGTTGAATGCTGGGAGTTATTTTTATCTATAATATATTCCTCCTCTTCCATGTATTTCCCTGCCTAGCTGCTTATCAGAAACACCCTCTGATTACTTGTGTTTACAAGCAAGGCTGAGGTGACTCAGTGATTGGATGTGTAAATAAAAAAAAATAAACAGTGAAGTTGTTAGTATACACCTCATTGGGAGTGTCTGAAGACTCTGGGAGGAAGGCAGCTAATGAATACACAATGAGCTAGAGAAGGGATGGGGGAAACAAGACTCAGGGAGGATATGATGTCAGCATTAGCTTGGCAAGATGGCCACTGCCTAGAATAGGATTTTCTGCTTTTCCTTTATAAAATTCACAGAAATCAGTATGTGGATAGCACAGTACAGCTGTTATGCAAGTAGAAGTAGTATTTATATACTGATATATGTTTTTTTATTTCTAGGTTAGCATGGGTGTCGCTTGTTCTTTAAAGCATCAACTGGAAACCAGTGTAGTGAGTGCTTGTGAATTGGGCATCACAGTTCACAACCGTGCCCAGTAAAAAGAAGACACTCTTGCACGGAGAAAAAATAGCATACACAAGCACTTCCTTTTAGATTCGAAAAGGTTTTTATTTGTAACAAAGCACAAAGAAAATGGCAAACAAACAATCAGAAAATGATATCTTAAAACTTATGCAGGGGTTGTCAGGGTTTCTTATAATGTTCAACATATAGATAGCAATTTTCAATTTTATACAAGGCAGCTATAGCGAGAAAAAAATAACAAAAATAAGAAATAAGACTAAGAATATTATTATTATTATTATTTAGTATTTATATAGCGCCGACATATTACGCAGCGCTGTACAGTGTATATATATATATATATATATATATATATATCTTGTCACTAAATGTCCCTCAAAGGAGCTCACAATCTAATCCCTACCATTGCCATATGTCTATATTATGTAGTGTAAGAACTGTAGTCTAGGGCCAATTTTTAGGGGGAGCCAATTAACTTATCCGTATGTTTTTGGAATGTGGGAGGAAACCGGAGTGCCCGGAGGAAACCCACGCAGACACGGAGAGAACATACAAACTCTTTGCAGATAGTGCCCTGGCTGGGATTCGAACCAGGGACCCAGCGCTGCAAGGCGAGAGAGTTAACCACTACGCCACCGTGCTGCCCATATATTGCTACATAACAAAAGCTCCAACAAGAGTAGTGAGTGTTTGAAACAAAACATAAAGTTCTGGTCTCCTGAAGATCTATATTAATACTAGTACTGTCAAGGTCCGCACGATAATATCAAGAAAATTGCAGCAGGGGTTTCATTTCGAAGTTTTCCAGCCTGAGTACTCAGTGTGACCAAATGTTATGAAATCCATCCAGATTGTCATTTAGGCCTCAATTCACTAAGCTTGAGCAAACACTTTATCAAACGTTTGATAATTTACCTCATGAGTAAAATCTCATTTTGAATTCACTAAGGTGTTAAAGATTTATTGAACATTTTATGGATAAAACTTTTGATAAATCTATAACACCTTAGTGAATTCAAAGTTAGATTTTACTAATGAGGTAAATTATCAAACATTCGATAAAGCTTAGTGAATTGAGCCCATTGCGTTTTAATGTGTTCCATTGCGTTTTTAATTTTCCGTAGCAGTTCATTGTGAACAAACAAAGAACATTTATATTGCTTTTCTCCTGTCGGGACTCAAAGCGCCAGAGCTGCAGCCACTACGACACGCTCTTTAGGCAGTAGCAGTGTTAGGGAGACTTGCCCAAGGTCTCCTACTGAATAGGTGCTGGCTTACTGAACAGGCAGAGCCGAGTTCAAACCCAAGTCTCCTGTGTCAGAAGCAGAGCCCTTAACCATTACACTATCCAGCCACCGCTGGTTGTTGTGAAAAAGTTTTGGCATCCACAAAAAAGCATGCAGCATGCTTTTTGCAGATGCAAGAATGCAATGGAACGCAGCGACGGAACGCAGCGAAACTCATTCAAAAGACATTAAGTGTAAAAAAGCCCTTACAGTATACTGTATACTTTATCCAGTTCTTAAGGGTACTGTCATTTCTTTTGTATGTCACTTGTTGTAGACATAATGCGCCATATGAAAATTACTTTTTCCTTAAGTTCTCTCCTAGGAGATAATTTTCATCTTCTGTTTAAAATAACTTTACTGTAGCACTCTGCAATTGAAAAAGTAGTAAAAATAATTGAAAAAGTACTGTCAAAATTATTCAGAGTATTTTCTTGTTTGTTGGGACTTAAAGGGGCACTATGGTGAAATATTTTAGAATGTAAAATATGTGCAAACATATACAAATAAGAAGTACATTTTTTCCAGAGTAAAATGAGCCATAAATTACTTTTCTCCTATGTTGACAGAATCTGACAGAAGTGACAGGTTTTGGACTAGTCCATCTCTTCATAGGGATTCTAAGCATGACCTTAATTCTTTATAAAGATATTCCCTAAAAAGGATTTAAACAATGATGCTGGCCAGCCTCCCTCCTCGCTACACAGTTTTTTTTGGCAGTTGGACAGAGCAACTGCCATTCACTAAGTGCTTTTGAAAATAAATAAATCCCTGAGAATCCCCTATGAAGAGATGGACTAGTCCAAAACCTGTCGCTTCTGTCAGATTTCTACTACCTATTGTAAGTGACAGCAACATAGGAGAAAATAAATTTATGTCTCATTTTACTCCTGAAAAAACTTCTTATTTGTATGTTTGCACATATTTTAATTTTTAAAATCTTTCGCCATAGTGACCCTTTAACCTCCCTGGCGGTAAGCCCGAGCTGAGCTCGGGCTATGCCGCGCAGGGGGAGATCTCAGCCCCTGGTGGGGCGATTTGTGCGCTGTAAATTGCTGTGCGCGCAGCCAGCACTTTGCTAGCCGCGCGCACAGCTTGATCGCCGCCGCTCTGCGGCGATCGGCCGCACGCAGCGGCTGAAGAGGGCCCCCCCCCCCCGCCAGAGCCCTGCGCTGCCCGGACCAATGAGTTCCGGGCAGCGCTATGGGCTGGATCGGGTGTGCCTGACGTCAGGACGTCGGCTGACGTCCATGACGTCATCCCGATCGTCGCCATGGCGACAGCAGAAGCCAAACAGGGGAACGCGTTATATACGCGTTCCCCTGTTTGCTATAGATGCCGGCGACGATCGGACTAGAGGGCCACATGCGCCCTCTAGTGGTGTTTCATGTAGCTACCACTCTGGTAGCTTTACATGAAACAAAAAATTTTTTTTTAAAAAAAAGGATTTTTTTAAATTAGAAAAAAAAAAATTAACCGCCAAGGAGGTTAAAGCATTTTTTTTTGCTAAGGTGTAAAATATCACCTAGGAGAAAACGTATGAGTAAAAGTGAATTGAATATGGTTGAATGACACTTATCTAACGTTATCTCCTGAGCTTTCTTCCAGGAGATGTTTTGTCATCTTTTCTAAGTAAAACTTTTCAGCACCTAGCAATTAAAAAAGTGCTAAAAAGTATGTAATAAAGTCATATCAAAGTTACTTTGCATATTTTCTTACATGGTGGAAGCCTTAAATGTATTTTATTGGTAAGTTTCAAAAAATATCTCTTTGATGAAAATTTAGGAGAAAAGTTAATAGGATACGGGCCAATGTGTTTCCATTTTTAAAACAAAATTAAAGAATACAACTTTGTGCATATATATCGCACTGGCCATCCAGTTACAAAAAGGGTCTGTCATTTACTGTGTTTCACTTTTGTAACAGCTTTGTGTTCCCATTGAAGAAAAAAAACAAAAAACAAAAAAAACCCTTAGCTTAGTGTACATACAGTTGTTATCACACAGACCAACCCAGTTATAAATGCAGTTTGTAATTTATTTTCAGTCAAACCTACAGCAAGCTAGTGTTACCATTGTCTGCACTCTGTCCCCTACAGGTCACATGTGGGCCACTCCCAGTGTTTATTGTATGGTTAAGTCATATCAGGTAGAGGAGGAGGTGGTGGATCTAACATGGGGTGAAGGCGTGGACCAACAGGGGGATGAGGAGGATGTTGCACAGCAGTAACATACTGGCAGAGGGAGCATAGTGCCTAAAAACAACTGGGTGCCGAGAAACCAAGCTGCATCAAGCAACCCCATTTATCATGCAGCTGAAGCCCAACACTAGGTCTGTTCACCAGATCTTTTCTTATTATGGCTTTGTTTACCACCTGGCTTTTGTTTACCACCTAGAACATTTGGGCGCAACATCATTAAAAACCTGGCCACTAATCATATAAGGATCCACAACCAAGCTCTCAGAATTGGTGTTTGCGGCACCTAAAGGCCTGGTATCTGACAATTGCATCTGTCTGTCCACAGGCAACATGGGCCATGTGACCTTCATCAAAATGAACCAGGGATGGATCTCTGATGACCTGCCACAGATTGTAACTATTAGCTGCTGTATGCTGCAAAGTGTTTGTCTATGACAGACCATATACCATATAAACCAGGGACGGATTTACATCATCACAGGAGCCTATAGGCACAGGATAAAAGTAAATGGTGTCTTGGCACCTCAAAAAAGAAGAACACAGAAAAAAGGAGCCAAAATAGCGCAGTATGTAATGATCAAATGAATAATAAGTATTATACAGGACTACTCCCAAAGGTGAGTTGCATGAGGGGCAAATGACCACCAAACCGGATACAGTCACTCTCTTGAGAAAAAGACACTTGTTCGCCTCCACAGTAGTAACACCCTGTGGGGCGTGGAAGTACCCCTTCAAACTAGAAAGTTCGGGGGTGTAGACAGCACAATAGGTAAAAGAGGTGCCCAGGAGTATATACTGTAAAAGTAAGTTAAAAACACTAAAATTGAGAAAAGGGGGAGGTGGCTTACCTCAATAAGGATAGTCACATGTGTCAATAAAACGTATTAGCACCTTTCAGGCACTCAGAATTCTGGCTATATAATTCCTTTGGCACTGTATTGGCCTGAGGAAGTAGGCTTAGACCCACAAAACGCATTGCCTGATGGCGCCTTTTTTTTCCTATTGTGCTATAGGCACATATATCCTGGCACCCTAGATTTCAACCTGCATAAACCCACAAATCCCACCAAATCAAGTGTGTGGATTGTCTGAGCTGTCACTTCTCCCTTACTCATCCTAGGTAGGTACAAGTCCACTTAGCATTGGGTAGCCAGAGGTACCCTCAATATTAAGTAGCTAGCATTGCTCCAAACTGAAGTGAGATCTTGTCAGTGGCATCCTGAGAGCTGGGTGAGTAACCTCTCATTTACGCTTTGCTCGGAACTCTACATAGGGTAGGAGGAAGGCACTGGGGAGGGGAGTGAGCCACTTTTCCATCATCTGACGCCTGTAGCCACATGCCTACAGTGCCTTATGGTAAATCTGGCCCTCCAGGCCCTGATATAAACTATACTATAAACTGATTTAAATAAAAGAAAAGCTCCCAAATTTAATCTGGGAAGGCAGGTAAAATGGTTGTCTCAATTATAGACCTAGGGAATGTTTACTACTCCACCATTGCTCCCACCGCAACACTATATACCCCCTTGGTCCCACTGCTGGTGTGGTCTCTGTAACTTATGTAGTGGTCCTCACTTCCCTGGTCCTGCAGCTACTGGTGGTGTCCACAAAACACTAAATTACAGAAATCACAGTACAGCATCTTCCACCCTCCCCTTGGTCTTGCCAGTTATCTCCCCTATATTTTGCGGAGTAATATGCAGTGGAGCATGCTGGAGAGAGTGTAATAGCTACATCTTATGCATTCCCAGTCACCAGGTGCTCAAGCTTAAGCGACTGTGTCCCACAAATACTTTATTCACTGCTGCTATCCATTTTTATAATTAGTCAAAGTTCTTCAGCCTTGCTCTGGGTTCTGAAGGTCTACATTGCAGATATCAGCAGTGAAGAGTAGAACCTAGAGAGAGGCTGAAGAACTTCAGCTGAGGAGCTAAGACACAATGGTGGGCAGAGAACACACCACACACAAAAGCTACAGTTCTGTCAAAAGGGAACAAAGGAGAGGTCACTAGTAAACTACTTCTCCAGCGTGCTCTGCCACATGTTACTCTTCATTAGAAGGACCAAGACCACTGGTAGGACTGGTGTGTGAGAGAGACTCCTGTTTGACCATTGACACAACCATACAGCCACACATTGCATTAGAAGCTGTACAACAATGGGCTTGACCTTGAAACCCAGCTCCAACAAGTATTTTATTTATTCACTGGAAGGGACGTAGCTATAAATCAGGGGCCCCATTGCAAATATAATGTGTGCCCCCTCCCTTCCTGCACCAGTTTTAGGTATCCAGAAGTGCCCCCCACTATTAGGTATCTCAAGGTAACAGCCAGTATAGGCAACAAGAAGTGCCCCAGTATTTGTTGCCAGAGGTACTCTCCAGTATTAGGTAGCTTCAGGTACTCCCTCAGTATAGGTAGTCAGAAGTGCCTCCCAGTGTAGATAGCCAGAGGTACTGTACGCATACGTATTGTTCCATCGCCTAGTCAGGTGAGCGCAGGGTGAGCTGAATGACATGCTGCTGAAATTTCAGGCGGCGTTAAATACTATCCCATCTCCGAGTCATAGCAACTCAGAGGTTTCCCATTTCCCACAGGATTCCCATTGGTATTTTGCTAACCACAATAGACAAATATATGCATGCTACGTGTTACAACCAGGACTAATGGATATTATGTCCAAAGTAAAACAGTTCTTCAATGCCAGTGTCAGACAATAAAAGGAGGAAAGGTAGCATCCAGTGCAGCTCTCTCAGCGTTGGGATTTGACAAGTGTCTGTATCGGAAAAAGGAGAGAAAAGAGAGCGCCTCTATGGTGCAATACCTTTAATTCAGTTTGCTAATTGCAAAAGAAATACAAGATCGCATAAATTTTCAAGCATATCTCACATGCTCAATGTTCCACCCCTCGGACGTGGACCGTGACCAGCTGAGGACATCAACAAGGGTGCATGGTAGGTCTGGAGTCCAGGCAAGCTCCGTGTGCCGGGTTGTAATGACGAAGCGTTTCGGCACACCAGTGTGTCTTTGTCAAGTCAGTATTTTGCTAACCAATGGGGTTTCCCATGCTTCTTTAGCTCTCCGATCCCCTGCAGGGAAGTGAATGGCGGTGGTGGACCTAAAACCACAGGATAGGTGAGTTTTTTTCATGCAGCTACCAGCCTAGTGACTGTTCCCGTAGGCTTACATTGCGTCAAATTTGCGATGTTTGCAGCATGTTCACAAGATGGTTTCAGAAAAATGGTCGGGACTTCGCATTTGCGGTCCAGTCCATGTGCGTTGCCTTTGGTTTCTAATTGACAGTGTGAACGCATCCTATTAATAACAAAGGATTCATTCACTATCTATTTTTGCATTTTCCTGTGTTCCGGAAAATGTGTTTTTTTCTACAGTTTGAACTAACTCTCCTGCTGTGTCATCCAATCCACGTTATCCGTGACACATATGCTGTTGCAGGTCTGTTTTCTCCCGAGTTCCAGAATGAAAAAGCAACAGGTTGCTTGCAGCAAAAAGTATAATTTGCTTAAAAAATAAATAATGATTATTATTATTATTATTAATTTAACATTAAGTCATATTATATAATACATGAATAACAAACCAACAATTAGTGATGAAATAATAGTCATAATAATGTCAATATTATTAATATTGATAATGACAATAATACATAATGATTAAAAAAAATTTTTAAAAAACTTTTAAAAACAATTTTAATTTGTCAAAATATAAGAACAAAGCAAACAAATAAATAAATAAATATGATACAAAGATTGTTTATGTTGAGCAAACCATGTTTGCTCATGAAAGAAAGACGTTGGTTCAGAGAGGCAGCGGTATTGCATTAGTGAAGTAGTTAAGTAATAATCATATCATGCTGCAAAAATGTAAGCCTTTTTATGTCTCATTTTTATCTGCATTAGTATGTTAATGGCCGATTCAGAGCGACCCTAAAATAAACGTAGGTAATATAAAACGAGCATAGGAGGATAAAGTACATAATTAGAAAGTGTCTTCAGTGAAAATTGCATAACAATACTTTCAATGTTGGTGAACCCTTTAAAGAGACACTGAAGAAAAAAAAAATGATATAATGAATTGGTTGTGTACTATGAATAATTACTAGAAGATTAGCAGCAAAGAAAATATTCTCATATTTTTATTTTCAGGTATATAGTGTGTTTTCTAACATTGCATCATTCTCTAATATGTGCAGATTACATAACACTCTGCATTCAAAATGATTCTTTCAGATTAGTCTGTGAACTAATGACCTCTCCTCTGGCAGATAAAAAGAAAACTGTTCACTAACAGTTGAGATAATAAAAGTCAGAAGACAGCGCTCTCCACGACTTTGAAAGTCGTAGAGATTAATGGCTTTTTTGCATAGAGATAACAACTGGAGTTTCTTAACTCTTCCTGTACTGGAAACAATTACACTGATGTATCTGATCTTAATGTTTTATTTCTTAGCTGTGCTACACATACAAATCATAATATCATAATTTTTTTTTCGCTTCAGTGTCTCTTTAAAGACACGTGTGCGAAACCAGTCGGGTTGGAGTCACATGGCACCAGACTGATCTCCTTTAACCAGGGATTTTTATATAGATAGATTCTTATATATTTTACTCTGATTTTATCAGTTCAAATAAAGTCTGCACTTACTATTTACCCACCTATTCCTTATTTTGATACAAGGCCAAAACTATGTGCATCAAGGAGGTTCCCCACTGGGAGACATTGCATTCCACTCCATCAGAGGGCATGGACGCCACTGAGGACCCTAGAAATGATTGCTGGAGACCTGTGCTGAAATGTGCTATTAATGCTGGAGAACTATTTCCAGAAGTGCTACTGGTGCTACAAGTGTCAGGAGGAAATTCCCCAGTGTCAGGAGGAAGCCACTTCTCTTTGAATGTTAAAACTCTCTTGGTCATTTAACGTGATGGATGGCTTCACTAGCCAACATGGCAGCTTAGTTCCGCTTCCATCTGCTCCGGTGTCTGGAACTGCTGAAAATGGATCCATGCAATTTTCACTGTAGGTTACCTGTGATTATGTTGTTTTATTATTTTATGTGCAGTCTCCATTGAGCAATTTACTTTAGGGTCACTTTAAACCCGTCTCTTCCCTCTGCTGGATACAAAACTGCCAGCTACAGAATATTAAACCCCCGGTGAAAGTATGGCTTTATATTCGCCTCTATAGGAAACATATGCTTGTTTCCTATTACATCATTTCTGTTGTAGGTTTAATGGGCTTCCGATGCATCGACAGTACTTTGTAATTACCGAAATGAAAATGTTAAACAAGTTTCTGAAGAGGGTTGATTTCAGCGGTGTGGTATCCATTTCATTTTGGTAATGCATGATGACGGCGTGCCTATTAGGCGTGATCCGGAGGCTTTGAAGTTCATAATGGAGCAGTCACATTTAGCAAGGTTACACCTATTGGGTGACACCGCGCTTCCATTGTCTGCTACATACATCAAGCCACTTCATCTGCTACCCTGTGCATAATGCCATTTATTGCAATCCCATCAGGAAATTAAACCGACTGTTCCGTCTCCCCGACAGCTCCAACGCATTGAGGACACAAATCGCCCATTAGTCATTCACACTGATGAGGCTACGCTAATTGCTTGGAATGCATTTAGTGTTTATGTAATACCTGGCCTCTTGTTATTGTCCACTATTCACGGTAGAGAGAAAGACCGAGCGAGAGAGAGAGAGAGAGAGAGAGGTTTTGGTGAATTAGCCAGTGATTGCTCCATAGCCCATACACTTTATCCTGAATGCACTAATTAACACCATAGACGTTGGTTAAAAAGCTCTAGTAATCTTCACAAAAGTCCAAGACGGAGCTCAGTGCATGCAATCTTTCCTCTTTTAAAAGGTACGTTGAATTATATTGTTGGGTTTTTATTACAAATATGACCCACTTCTACTGTAATTGATGATCTCCATGTTACGGCCATATTGTGCTTCAAAGAGACATGAAAGATGCACAGGTTCCTCCAGGTACCCTTGTTATGGATTGCTTTTATTAGCCTTAGCTCCACTTTTGTTATGGTAAAGCAGACCTCAGAACTTCCTCTCTGCTCTAAAAGATATGCAACAGTGGAGAAACATTTCTTTCTTACAGCTGATACAAATCCTGCAATAAATTTGCAGTGTGTCTACTTCCTGCTCTGGGGAACAGTAATTACAGTCATAGACACGCGGAATTTGCGGCAAGAGGCGACAGGCTAAACTCTCTAAATATATACAGGGTGCTTTTCTCTAGGTTTTACTTCTGTCCTGTGCAAGAGTTCAGGTCCTCTTTAAACAGCAATCACCTCATGTTAGCCTTCTACACTGTTATGGAAGACTTAAAGCACACGTGAACTGAGAGGATATGGAGGCTAACATATTTTTTTTTTCCTTTTAAACAACGCACATTGCCTGGTTCTCCTGCTGAGCCTCTGTTTCTAATACTTGTAGTCATAAACCCTGAACAAATATGCAGATCAGATGTTTCTGTCTGAAGTCTGACTGGATTAGTTACATGCTTGTTTCAGGTATGTGATATGGACACTACTGCAGCCAAAGAGATTAGCAGGACTGCCAGGCAACTAGTGTAAGTATGGCAGCCATGGTGGACAGAGACAGAGTAAGGGAGGAAATGATGTCAGGATTGGCTTCAAGATAGACAGAATCAAAATGGAAAATCATAAGAATGATTTTCTCTTTTTTTTACTATAGAAAAGTCGCTAAAATCAAAATTTGGACAGTGCAATAAATATGTTATGTAAGTAGAGCAAATATTTATCTACTTATATATGTGTTTTTTTTCTGAGATAGTATGGCTGACAGCTGCTCTTTAAACTGCTCCACTGCGCTACTCTGCAGGAGGGTGAAACTGCTATAGTTTTGCCACTTAGTTTGAGACTGTTTCATGAAAATGGAATATTAATAATCTATTTGGCCTGTGACTTAGCCTATGTTTTAGTTTAGATTTTGACCCCTTATGTGATTGAGTTTGACACCCCAGCCTTATAAGTAAGAACCCTAGTTATAATTCTTAACATATAGCGTACTAAATGCACCATTGTATGGACCTATCATCTGTATACAAACATAAAAGTAACAGGACATCAGTTACCAAGGTTTTTGTTATAGAATAAAGTTGCGTAGAAGGTAACAGATTTATTATAGAACTGTTATGTCTTGTAATACCATGGGAAGTCTATGGAGCATATGAATAGGAAGATGGAATCCAGGTATAAATGATGCAGAACAAGCACAGATTACACTGCCAGAAAACCAATCTATCCGTCTGCCGGAAGCTATAGAGATGCTACATTATGGAGCCAAACGCATCAGGCAATGTATACTTCCATAGGGACTCTCCAGTCACAGACCAGTAATGTGTTTTGGTAAAAGCTAGATTGCCTTATTATTTTCAGCACACAGACTTGTACTATGGCTACTGACCTAATCCACTGACCACATGGTAACTGCACAGATATTGCATAGCGGACTGAACTTATTATTCAAAAGTCATAATGAAATGGCAGGGATAGCAAGAAGTCAACAATAAGTGCAATGTATATATCACTATGCAGTCATTGCAATATTGCATAACAGTAATATCTCAGCAAAGTAACACTAGTGAATGCTTATGCTACCCCTGTACAAGATATAAAATAACATTTCTAAGGGTGCGTACACACATACAATTTTGATTAGGCAATTTTGCCACTTCCATGTATTATGAGAGCTTACCTACGCAATCTGTTCATAGTATACAAAATCAGGTGGCCCTCATACTACTTGGAAGTGAGGAAATTGGCCCAATCAGATATAGATGGAGTGCGCATCCTAAGGGCCCTTTCACACCGGCGCGGTGTAGTGCGACAATTTACCGCATTGCTACCGCAGCCTAATTAAACCCTATGGGGAAGTTCATACTTCCCACATTGTGGTACGCTGCGCCGGAAGTTCCGAATCTAACCCTAGCGCAGAAGTACGTTACGGTGCGGGATCCGCGGCGACCTGAAGCCATCTATATCAGCCCGGAAGACATGTTAGTCTATTGATGACGCAGGTTTTTTTTAAAAAAAAAAGTTGAGATCGCGACGTCGCAGGGCAGGCATGCGCAGAAGCGTATTTTACAATATGCTTCCGTGCAATTCCGCATACCCCGAAGCAGGAAGTGTCCGTACTAACACGGTGTTCCCTGAAGGCCTGTTATTGGCGGTGCGGCGGGTGTGACGCACCGCACCGATGATGCTGGATTGCAGTGTGAAACCAGCCTAAGTCTATGTGGGCACTAATAAGGTGTAAAAGAAGAGTTTTACTCTAAACAAAATCTTTCTATTATTTCTACACTGCTTTGCACCGAATTCAAGTGTAAGGCAGCCTCCAGATGTCCGATGACATCTGACAATATAGTTATCCAGAAAGTAACAGCCGCTTTCATTTACTCAATTAAAGGGAAGGTTCAGGGACTGTTTAAAAAAAATAGTAGTTCTGAGCCTGCGCAGTAAAGCCCGGAGGACGTCCGATGACGTCAGCGCGCCGCCGTGAGGCGCATTTTGGAACGCGGAAGGAGCCCGACCTGGCCGCCGGCCTGGCCAGGTCGGGTCGGCCACCGGAGACCACCGGCAGCCTGCGGAGCGGCGCCGAGGGCACCTCCTGCCTGCCACGGGCTGGAGGAAGCCCCAGGTAAGTGGATGCGGATTTTTATTTTTTTTAAACAGTCCCTGAACCTTCCCTTTAAGGAAACATTACATTACATTTATTCTATTTTACACATACTGGCCCTTATTCAATTCACCTTTCTTCCTAAGTTTTCTCCTATGTGATTTTTTCAGACCTTAATAATAAAATACCTTTTAACCATTTGCCTTGTTTGCTGCAGTTTATCTACACCGCGCAGGAAGACTGTTCCTGTTGCAGGGGCATAGATATTCATCTCAAGCATGTATATATCCTCAGAGGAAACTTAGAAGTAAAATTTAACTGAATTTAGGCCACGGTTCCTTTTGATTATTTCTTCACATTTATCTTCTTAGATAGTTTCTAGGGAGTGTCTGCAACACCTCAACCAAATAACTGTGTGTGCTAGGGCTCAAAACAAGAGCAATTATATGGAAGAGGAAGAAAGCCCTTAAAAAATAGCACCTCCCACAGCAAAATTTGAAAAAGTATAACAAAAATCTTTATTCAACATTAGGTATATTAATAATCACAGTACTGATGATTCAATAAAGAATAAAACCATTTAAAAACAAGCAAATATTCCAACATGATCCCTGCTGCATATGAAACAATCACTCTAAATGTAATGTATTGTATAATGACACAATGCTGCTGTCAGATATAAAACCCCACAGTAGGCTCAATATTGAGCCCAACAGGGGGAGAACCCGGGTTCAGTATACAACCTAATGTGATGCAGGACCAATAAACACCTGTGCAATAATAAAAAAAAAAAAAACCCACACAAACAAATATCGCATATATAAGATTATGAAATAAAGTGCACAATTGCCATCCAAGTATACAGTATTACTAATGATAAGATGCCTAGTAAAATATTAAGGCAAAGGAGCAGCCCATAGGAAAAAGAGCATAAAGTGGAGTAGTGCAAAAAGTAGGAGATACTTAGCCCAGAAATGGTGAAGTCAATCTCAGCAGCACAGCAGGGAACAAGGAATCTCTTCAGAGGACAAGATCCCACTAGTTCTGCGAGAGTCACCTCACTTTATCAAGGAGAGAGGCATCCATATAATCACATTTATCTTCTTCACTTTATTTAAAGGACTCCTGAGACGAGGGGGATTAAACAGATTTTACTCACCTGGGGCTTCTTTGAGCCCCCAGCAGCCGTCTCAGTCCCTCGTCACAGCCCTGGTCCTCCGTGTTGTCCCGCTGGCCACCCATAATGATCCGCCTGCGGCCCAGGTCGGTTCTTCTGCACCTGCATGGGCATTGATGTCCACATCATGTGGTGCGTACTGCACCTGCGCAGTAGTTGTCAGCAGGCGCAGTACGTGCCAGCAGGTCACAATTGTTACGGGCAGCCAGCGGGACAATGCGGAGATGGGTGTTGGAAGAAGCCCCGGGTGAGTAAAATCTGTTTAATCCCCCTCACCTCAGAAGTCCTTTAAGCATTTATTATACCTTTTTACATGTTTTTCACTCCCTTTATTGTAGTGGAATTTCACTCCTCACCTATGTGTTGCTGGGGGGCTTCATGTTAATGCTGCTGAACAAACAGTTGCCAGCATTCTGCAGTCACAGGCGGCACAGGGAGAAAAGAGATTAGCCTGACAGACTCAAGTTAAATCACACAGAAAGAGGCAGATAAAAGCAAATGGCTGTTACTTTCTGGATGACCCATGTATGTCCTACTTTGTGATAGTTAATGTAGGTTGTGATATCTTTAAAGAAAGGACAGAACTAGATTTAGATTTACATTTCAGGAGGGTACTATTAACACAGCACATCTCGCACCTTAAATTTCACCCATCGATACATACCTCCAAGTCATGCTTCTGTTATGTAGTGACTACAAAGTTCAGCTTATTATTATATCACCCCATCATAATAAAATAGACTCTTTTGGGATACCCCCTTTTTACAAAATAGAACGCCCCCCCCCACCCCCACCCTGCTTCCAGGAAAAAACAGGAATAACCCATGTAGGTTGCAACCAGATATCTATGTAACCCACTGTAGAGGAAAATAAGGATAGTTACAGATAGAGAATGAGATTAGTGGGTGACAAAATGAGAAAAAGAAGACACAGATATATTGAACTGGAATAAGTGATGCCCTAAGTAATGGTGGCATACTGCTGAAATTTAGGAATGACATGGAAGGAGATCCTGGCATGTGTTCCTCCAATAATGAGAGATGTAGGCAAGATGATAAGAGTGATTTGGAGATCGCTTTTATATTGTATATGGTTATACCAACTGGTCCTCTCTGCCTATCACTTCCTGTTGCAAAATATAAACATACTGAGCAGACCACCCCAAGTGCTGATCTAGGTGGCAAAGACAGGCAGCAGCTGAGAACCAAGAAGAGACAGTTGAGCGTCTGTGTTCAGCAGGGGTGTTGCTTGGATCCAATAAGATTCGGGGCACTTTTGGGCACTCCAGCCAGAAAATGCAACAGATTGTGGGTGTGGTCATGGGTGGAGCCAAATTTACATGAAATTAACAGCGGTCTAAGTAGGCCTGCCCAGCAAAATGATGGAAGAAGCCCCCTCTCCACTAATGCAAAAAAACAAAAATGCAGCATATCATATAAATAGGCAGTGTCACTACATTACTAGGCAGAGAAACCTGGCTTCTGTGCTGGCTTTATGCTGGGTGGGCTGGCCTGCGTAAGGTTATCTGGCAGTCCCCCGATAGCATTCCCTGATCGTCTAGTGGACCCCCTCCTATGCTCCCAAGGGCCTCCCATTCAGGCACCGCGACTCCCATCATGCCTCCATAGAAGAACCACAGCTTCCTGCATGCCCCCATAAAGGCATCACAGTGCGCAGCATGGCACCACAGCAGCCAGTATTCCCACAGAGAGGCACCACATTACCCAACATACCCCCGATTGATGCACCACAGCTCCCAGCATGCTCACCATTGAGGAAACACAGCTGACTCTGCCTGGGAGACATCCGGGGCACCCCAGAATAGATCCGGGGCTCGTGCCACTGATCTTTGGGGCTAGCAACGCCCCTGGTGTTCAGCATGGATGGCAAATATGCCAGTCTGCTAGTCGGTATACAATAATCAAGATGGGAAATAATTAGGGCATAAACTACCATTTTAGCTGTATAATGAATAAGGTTCAGACAGATGCCAATGGTCCACTGTGTTGGAGTTCAGATTCAATACATCCATCCAGCAGAGGGCAAAACAAATGCCCAGAAGACGAGGAGCTCGTGTAGTCCTACAACGGGGGTGAAAACACTTCCTGTTTCTAAAAGTAGGAATCATAGGCAAAGAAATGGAAAAAGGTTACTTGCAGAGCCTCACCACTATATTAAACAACCCTCTACAAACTTTTGACAGAATTCATGATCTTTATTCCGTAATATAAAATGTTTTGATGGAACGCAGCGACCGCTCCCCCTTTCAGTGAATTACACATCATAAGCATTAATATTCCGCCAATCTATCTTCCTCTAATTCCGAAGCAGGCCGTCATGGCACCACAGCCGCGTATCATGACAATAGATTTGCTGCAGCCCCAATTGCTTTCTCATCTTATTTTTGATATACAGACTGTGGCAGCTTTTCACAGATCCAGTCTGCATAATAATAGGACAGCTTCCCCTATCTTCCTAGAAATATTCAGAGGACTTCAATTGCACCGAGCTACACCTTTCAAAAAAAAAAAAAAAAACACACGCACAAACGCACGCACACACACACACACGCACTGTTATCATTTTTTTTCTGGGGGGAGGGGGGGGGTGGACTAAATATAGAGCCGGAGGTTGAAGGAAATTTGCATAATTGCTGTCTGTGAAACGCAGAAGCTATTCCTTACATTATCAGTAGAACATTTAAATCTTAATGACTGGCATTGTTGTCTAAAAGACAGTGTTTTTCCTGCTGAGAAACTGCATTAGATTGAAGAAACCGAGCTGATTTCCATTCACTCAGCAGTCTCTCTAGAAATGACATGCAGTGCTTGAAACTGTTTATTTCCAAATTCAGGCCTCCTCCGCATCAGTCATCAGCTTCAATTACCAGTTTTCCGGAGCCAAGCCATCAGGCAGTCTGACACCAGGGTCCAAACTAATTCCCACCTTCTCCAAAGTCAAGAGCATAATGTGCAGATGAAAAGGTGGAAAATAGCTTGGACTTCATTAGCATGCAGAGCCCGGTTGTTCATTTGCTTGCTGAGAATGAAAGTTGTAACACTCGGTGCTTTTCTGCAATATGAGAAAAGTCCTCTTCAGAGTATGTGATGTCCTTACTGGAAAGGGAGAGGTCACGGAAAAAGGCAGGCGCTGACCTTGCTCTCTGCACTGCACCACGAGTTTATTGATTCCAGGAACACCTCATTACATGCTGGATCAACATATTATTGCCATGTTCACAGACTGAATTGTTTACAAGTGTCTGCATCGCCAGCAGTAGCCTACCAGATGGGGCATGACTACACTCATTTGGAAGTGACCTTCCAATTAGATGTTATCCGATATGTTGCAGGGTGGCTTGATCCTTGACCGGGTCTGCTGATCTAGCCCCGTCTCGCTCCCATTTGCTACATCTTCCTAACCTTTCTTTCTGCAAGTATCCATTAACCTGACAGAATGAAAATTGCATTTTTTTCCACTTTCTCCCGTCCCTGCAGAAAATCTGAGCAGTATTGTTCTGTAATTTGCAATGCATGAGGTCCATAGGATGCCTTGTAAGAGTGGGAATTGGCAAGAGATGACTTAATTATTTTGCTGTCTGGGATTCTTCAGTGATAGCCGCACAAGTGACAATCAGTATGTGTGGCGACAAAGAGCAAAGCCTTGTTTCATATGTTCGCACACATGTTAAAACCCCCGGCATGTTGCTTGTTGTTAGCCAGATGTGAGAACGTGAATGTAGTGTTGTATTTCTGTGGCCCGGTATACATCGAAAATTGTCTGGGTTAATGGACTTCAAAGAGGTGAAAGGCACGTATACATGAATGGCTTATTTTTTTGTATTTTCATTGCATAAGATGAATAAGACTTAAGGACTTATTTATGGCACAGCCAAACATAGTATTGTATAGTAGCATTTCTCTACATTATCACAGCACATGCCGCTTTACGAGAGGCAGGGTTTGCTGAGTACCCCGTATTGTGAACAAGCACTGGATACAGATATATTCAAGGCCAGATTTCTAGGAGGGCCACAAAGGCCCTGGCCTTGGGCATGTATATGAAGGGAAAAGGTTCCGCTCAACCATTGGAATAAAAAGTCCAATCGTTTTTAGCAACAAGGCATGCTGGACATAGCAAAGTAGCTCACGCATATCGGAGCCTCACAATCGCTCCTTAGTCATAGCTAAGCTTCTTAGCTATGACTAAGGAGCGATTGTGAGGATCTGATACGCGTGAGCTACTTTGCTATGTCCAGCATGCCTTGTTGCTAATAAAGATTGGACTTTTTATTCCACTGGTTGAACGGAACCTTTTTCCTTCAAATCTCTGGATGTGGTGTGGCTTTTCGTGGGCCTGCTCCTGCTCCTAGTTGGAATGGCAGTGTGGTGAGGTGTTTACCTTTTCAATACAGTCTCTGGCATGTATAGTCCAAGGGGGGCACCAGGACATAAAAGAGGGGTTACTACATATGAAAGAGGAGGCTGAAAATGGAGAGCAACTCATCACATAGGGAAATAGATGCTCAAAGGAGCTATTCATGAAAGAAAGGGACTGCTGTATATGGACAATACACATGGCATGGGAGGGGCGCTACTGTACAAGAAAGGGGAGAAACAACATACTAGGCCTAGAGGCACAAAAAGTATGAAGTAGTAGTCTGAGTGCTCAGTATTTGCATGTACATTCTTTTAAAGCATTCCTTTTTGCTTTTGGCTAACTGAAAATACTTATTCAGGCTAATTTATGCATCATTCAGCATATTTTAACCATTTCACCACCGCCGGATCGTGTATATTACGCCCCCCTGCACACTGCTTCACAACCAGGGGCGTAAATACACGTACCCGCGTTGTTTACCTCGCCGCTCAGAATCGCCGAACTGCCGCCGCTCATTTCCGCCGCAGTTCCGCCTCTAAGTTGATCAGGGACTGGTAACAGCTTGTTGCCGTCCCGATCGCCGTCCCCGCGATGAATGAAAAGCCGGAATCACGCTGACGCCGGCATTTCATTCACGTAAACAGATGAGCAAATAAAATGTGTGGGTTTTAATTACGGCAGCATGTTTTATTTTAAAACTATAATGGCTGAACACTGAGAAATAACGAATTTTTTTCATTGTTTTCTTATTATTCCCTTTAAAATGTATGTAACATAAAATCATTCTTAGCTAAAACTACCACCCAAAGAAAGCATTATTGGTGGCGAAAAAAACAATATATAGATAATTTCTATGTGATTAACCACTTGCCAACCGCGCACTCATAACGCGCGTCGGCAAAGTGGCAGCTGCAGGACCAGCGACGCAGTATTGCGTCGCCGGCTGCAGGCTAATTAATCAGGAAGCAGCCGCTCGCGCGAGCGGCTGCTTCCTGTCAATTCACGGCGGGGGGCTCCGTGAATAGCCTCGCAGGCTAAATGTAAACACAAGCGGAAATAATCCGCTTTGTTTACAACAGCAGCGCCGTAAGGCAGATCGGTGATCCCCGGCCAATCAGCGGCCGGGGATCGCCGCCATGTGACATGGGACAGCCTGTCACTGGCTGCACAGGACAGATAGCGACCTGTGCAGCCCCGATCACCGGAGGGGTAGCAGGTAGGAGAGGGAGGGGGGAATTTTGCCGCGGAGGGGGGCTTTGAGGTGCCCCCCCCCCCCGCAACACCCACAGCATGCAGAAGCGATCAGACCCCCCCAGCACATCATCCCCCTAGGGGGGAAAAAAGGGGGGCGATCTGATCGCTCTGCATGCCAGCTGATCTGTGCTGGGGGCTGTAGAGCCCACCCAGCACAGATCTGAAAATACAGCGCTGGTCCTTAAGGGGGGGGGGGGGGGGGGGGGGTAAAGACTAGGTCCTCAAGTGGTTAATAACAATAATGTTATTAGCGAATTAATGGAAGGAGCGTGATATGAAAATTGCTCTGGTTTTTAAGGGGAAAAAACTGTGGTTGGGAAGTGGTTAAATCTCAAAGATCACTGCAATAGATTAACCAACAAAAGTTCAAGAACCTCCTTATTCTGGCCCAAGTACCTCCAGGGTACCCGTACCACCTGTTGAGAACCTAGGTTGTATACGATGGATCAGACTTACGGCCTTGTTTATGTCTTTCTCATATACAGTAAAGTTCAACTATAGAATTAGTATAGTATGTAAAGAATAACTCACAGCATAAGAAACAAAACAACCTTAATTTCTCATATGTACATAAGTAAATTACACAGTTATACAGTGACAAAAAAATGAGGAGGCAGGAGGGTGAATAGATAGACAGATAGATAGATAGATAGATAGATAGATAGATAGATGCCTGGAGTTGCATCACAGGAGCCAGTAGGCACAGTTGTTCTGGCACCCTAGACTTCGCCCTCCAAGTGTACTTGTTGGCCCACCTGCGACCTTTCCTCTTCTTCCCCTGTCTGGCATAGGTAGGCACAGGTTCCCCTTAGTATTAGGTGGCCATAGGTACCCTCATTTTTAAAGAGAACCCGAGGTGGGTTCTAAGAATGTTATCCGCACACAAAGGGTGGGTCTGCCTATACTGCCCAGCCTCCGTTGCTATTCCGTTCCCCCCTAAACCCCCCTGCGCTCTGCTATGCCCGCCTAAATCATCAACCGAGCTGTCAACACACAGCGTGCTGCAGCCGGCTGTTTACCTCTGTGTCAGTCTCGGCTGCTCTCCCGCCTCCTCTATAGCTCCGGTCCCCACCCGCGTCCCTTCCCTCCAATCAGCAGGGAGGGAAGGGACGCGGGCGGGGACCGGCGCTATGGAGGAGGCTGGGGAGCAGCCAAGACTGACACTTACAGAGGTAAACAGACGGCTGCGACACGCTGTGTGTCAACAGCTCGGCTGATAATTTATGGGGGCATAGCAGAGCGCAGGGGGGGGGGGGCTTGGGAGGGATCAGTATAGCAACAGAGGTTGAGCAGTATAGGCAGACCCAGCCTCTGTGTGCTGGTAACATTCATAGAACCCACCTCGAGTTCTCTTTAAGTAGTTAGAGGTGCCCCCAAGTATTAGGTAGCTAAAGGTGCCCTCAGCCGAAGGGAGATCTTGTCAGTGGAATGCCGAGAGCCGGGTGAGTAGCCTCTCATTCCGTTTCGCTCAGGATTCTGCATAGGGAAGGAGGGAGAAAAACGTTCTAGGAGGGAAGTGAGCCACCTTTCTATCATCAGGTGCCTGTAGGAACAAGCCTACAGTGCCTTATGAAAAATCCGGCCCTGCATAGATGATAGATAGATAGATAGAGAGATAGATAGATAGATAGATAGATAGATAGATAGATAGATAGATAGATAGATAGTTGAGAGGTATAGAGGAACAACCTTAATTTCTCAAATGTACATAAGTAAAATGACACATGGTCTAATCATTAAACATAATCTATTTTACATAAAAACTATCTATAGTACCACATATGAATTACACAGTTATACAGTGACAGAAAAAATGAGGAGGCAAGATGATAGATAGAGAGATAGATAGATAGATAGATAGATAGATAGATAGATAGATAGATAGATAGATTAGATAGATACATAGATACATAGATAGATAGATGATAGATAGATAGATAGATAGATAGATAGATAGATAGATAGATAGATAGATAGATAGATAGATAGATAAGAGTTAAAGAGACACAATTAAAATGTATTTTACCAGCAAAAAATAAACAACATAATGTGATATTATTACATTCAAAAAGAACAGGGAACTCAGAACTAAAGACCTTCATAATTTATTGTTGCAAATAGATAAGCAAGCATACCAACAGTGACTCACATCAATCCTCCCCCCCACCCCCCCAAAAAAAACAGTGATGGCCAGACTGGTCACAAGTAGTGATGGTCAAGTAGATGCCAATAACTTCAAGTTGATGCAAATGCATGCAAATTTTTATGCAAATGTATGCAGCTTGAAAATGCGCCAATCGAATTTTACCTCAGCAGGATTGGATTGGTTCATTTTCAAGCTGCATAAATTTGCATCAACTTGAAGTTATTTGCATCTACTTGACCATCGCTAGTCACAAGCACCCCAAAGATAGCCAACTCCCCTCTGGAAGTGCAGAATATGGTACCAAATATTTATTCAGACCCTGTTGCTTGAAACTATGTGCTAATGCTGATGTTAGCAATCTAATCCACGCAAACCTAACTGGTAGCAACTCGTAAATTGATCCACCCATAAGCTTCAATAGCCAGCCCCTAACAACCAGGACACAGTACGTCTCTCATTACAAGCACAACATCTGTACTGACCCCCCTCACAAAGCACCAGTCACTGTTGGTATACCGTATTTTTGCTCATCTATTTGTAACAATGACTTATGAAGGTCTTTAGCTCTGAGCTCCCTGTTCCTTGTGATGGAACTAGTATTACATTTGTAGGTCGAGCCGAGCAGTTGATATAGTCAGGTTGATATCCTGTAAACCTTGTATACTAATGTGATATACTGTAATACTGACACAATGGAAACAGTTTCAGGCATATATCTGTTCTTGGTGAAGGGCAGGAAGGTATGCAGCAAGGTAATATTATAGTAAAAGTAATATCATTCTTGTTAAACTATTAGTGACCCAAATGTGATATCTATTAGTAACCAAGCAACTAATTACATCCTATTGCCTAAGGCCACTTAGAAAACATTATGATTCATTAAATAAAACTATGCCCCAAATTATATCTTTAACAGTAAGTGAATATCGCTGTGAGCTTTGTTGATAGTCCCATTTGGAAGATCATTAATAATAGTCTGGTCTGGCCCTCAGACACAGGGAATTTTTAGACAGTAGCATCAGGGTAACCCAGAGTAATTGCAAATAAATGCACCATTAATTACCTTTCTACTATGTTGCTGTCGCTCACAGTAGGCAGATCTGACAGGTCAATTCGGAGAGTGTGTGGTCTACCGGCACTATGAGATACACAGTCCTGTCACTGGAAGTGGGAGGTATCAAACATCCAGACACCACCTTGATTAGGAAAACTGCGTGTTTATGATGCTGATGACAGATGTGTAAAACATGGATCATTGAGAAAAAGAAACAAGTTCCATCAGGAACTGCAGTTAATTTGTATTTATTTGAGATTCAAGCGTGATATGGATTACAATATGTGAATTCCTTGTGTTCATAGGTAGGTGCATAAGTCATAAGCAAACAACTTGTGCTATGATGACAAAGTCAATATTCCAGCATAAGATAGATGTCCTACCAGATCAGAGGGTGGTGTTGGTGGGTGTAGGGCAAAAAATGGTAGCCTAGCGGCCGTATCGCACTGCGGTGCATCTTCCGAGGCTGATCCACTCTGTTACACATAAAACACTGGGTTTTATTTCCTGTATAACGTGTTAGGGGAGGGTTACGCGATGACATACGCGTTGACTCCGTATGCGTAAAAACGTATGCGTTGACCAGAAAGATAAGCGGCCTACAAAAAGGCATCAACCCGATAAAGCGCAATAAGTTACGAGTCAGTGTAGACCAGGTGAACGCATAACTTTATACGTATGGAGGCAGAAAAGATGGCGTATTCACCATCTTAAAGGAGCACCTTCCTCCTAAATGCAAAAGTTTGACACTAGCAAGAAATGGCCGTTTGAATGGCTGTGCAGGGGGTACAGAGATTCAAACATGCACGTGGAACGTAAAAATACCTAAAACCCTTAAAAATGCAAAAGGGAAGTACACCAAAGCGGACGATATTTAAAAATATTGTAGGATAGATATATCTTATTTACAAGCAGAATAACATAGATTTACATTCAATCAAAATTTTTAAATTTTAGATTTTACATATTAGATTTTAAACTTTAAAGAAATCTCCTATACGTGACCAAATTGAACTATGGGTTCAAAAAGCATGTTAAATCATTATGGTCGTTGATACCTACCTAATGGGCCAAGAGCCTCACTCTTGACAATCAAAAGTGACTCTTTCCTTAGTAGGAGGCGGGCACGGTCTCCACCTCTCGTAGGGGTCATGACTTGCACCAGACCACAAAATCTGAGTATTTCAGGATTAAAACCATGTTCCTGTGGGACATGGTCTATCAATCTGGTGGCTCCTCTACTGTTTTCAATGGAACGCCAATGTTCCTGTATCCTCTCCTTTAGGGGGCGGGTGGTTTTACTGATATAAAATCAACCACAGGGGCACCATAGAGCGAAAACCACAAATTTAGTGTTGCATGTTATTAAGTCACACACTATCCAATGCAATGCACCTATCTGAAAAAAACTTTCCAGTTTGCATAAATTGGCAGTGGGAGCAAAATTACATTTGTGGTTTCCCTTTGGCCGACATCTCTGTAACCAATTATCTGTAGGATTCAGAGTGCTTTTACTTCTGGGGACGTAGTCACCGACAGTGGGTGCACGTCTGAATGCCACTAGGGGGGATGGAGGCAATAGAGATTACAAAATGGGGTCGCTGACTAATATAGACCAGTTTTTCTTGATGACATTTCTTACAGTATAAGCTATATGAGTATAACTGAAGGTGAAAGCAATCTTATCATTGCGTTTAGGATTGTGCTCTTTGAACAGGAGTTCATCCCGATTCTTTTGTAAAGCCTCGTTAAAGCCAACGTCCAACTCATTCTCAGGATATCATCTATTGAGTAATCGTTCCTTTAAGGCCGATCCTTGGGCCAAATAGTCCTTGGTTTCTGTATTGTTTCTCCTCAAACGGAGGAATTGGCCGTAAGGTAGTGATCAAGTGGCATGATATTGATGGAAACTGTCCCTTCGCAATAATGCATTGATAGCTGTAGGGCCCCCTTGCCACTAGGCAAGAACTGCAGACCTCAAGCTCTAAATCCAAGAAGGCAATTTTCTCAGGGCCTACCTCAAATGTGAAGGCCATGTTCGCCTCGTTAATATTGAGGTAATCCACAAATGTATTAAATTATGTAGGGGAATGTATGTGGATGACATCATGGTGTTCTGGTCCTGGTCCCCTACAGAATTTAATAATTGTGTGGATTACCTCAATATTAACGAGGTGAACATGGCGTTCGCATGCATCCTATAGTGAGATGCATGGTCTACGCTGATGCGTAACTTATTACGCTTTATCATGATGATGTCTTTTTTGTAGGCCGCTTATCTTTCTGGTCGATGCATACGTTTTTATGCATACGGAGTTAACGCGTACGTCAACGTGTAAACCGCCCCTAACACGTGATACAGGAAATAAAACCCAGTGTTTTATGTGTAACAGCATGAATCAGCCTCAGAAGAAGTACCGCCGTGCGTTACGGTCATTAGGCTACCGTTTTTTGCCCTGCACCCACCACCATCACCCTCTGATCTGGTAGGACATTTATCTTATGCTGGAATATTGACATTGTCATCATAGCACAAGTTGTTTGCTTATGACTTATGCACCTACCTATGAACACAAGGAATTCACATATTGTGATCCATATCACGCTTGAATCTCAAATACAAATGAACTGCAGTGCCTGATGGAACTTGTTTCTTTTTCTCAATGATCCAGATCTGACAGGTGTTGGACTAGTGCATCTCCTTATAGTAGATTCTTAGTATTTCCTTTATTGCTTAGAAAAGCTCTGTATGTAAAGGATCTACATAAGGATGCCGGCCTCCCTACTTACTTGTACGCTATTTTGGCAGTTGGACTGATCAACTGCCGTTCATTAAGTGCTTTTTTTTAAAAAAAAAAAGAAAGAAAACCCAGAGATTTCCCTAAAAGGAGATGGACCATTCCAAAACTGTCATTTTTGTTAGATTTTTACTATTTTAATGACAGCGAGGGAAAGAAGTAATTTCTAGTACACTTAATTATGGAACAAATGCACATTTTACACATATGCATTTTAAATGTTACAGTTTTACGTGCTAGTGGTCCTTTAAGTAACCAGGTATGCCATTAGACAGTAGTATTAGGTAGCCAAGTGTGGCCGAAAAATGAGTATTATGTTGCCAGACATACCCCTCAGTCAGCAGTATTAGATAGCCAATACCATGTCTGCCTTCTCCTGATAGTGGTATTGAGTAGCCATGTCTGCCTACCAGAGAGTAATAATTAGTCAATTCTGGGCACTAGATAATAATTAAATTGCCATGTCTACCCCCAGGTGGTAGTAATAGTAGGTATCCAAGTGTGCCCTCCACACTGTAGTATTTTGTCTGTCCCCCCCCCCCCCCCACACACACACACATATTGTAGTATTAGATAGGCATATCTGTCCCCAAGACAGTAGTATTAAATCCCGATTTCTGCCTCCCAGATAATATTAGGTAGCCCGGTGGGCCCTGCTGTTGCCCCTTTTCCCATTAAGGGAAAGCCTTGCTCTGGAAATCAACCAATTGGGAAGCCTTAAGTCAGCCATAGAGGCCCTAAAAGCCAAAGCATGCTGAATGTTCTATGCCATCAGGAAAGAACTGTACCATCTCAAACCACCGGTGAAGGTCTGGCTAGGCACTTAGAACATTGCATGCTGAGCTGAGCTGGGTAGATTCATATTACTGCTTGAGATACAGAGGAGCGTCGGTCCTACTGGGATCACCTACAGAGTAGCAGCCCTGACTCACCCCACTACAAACACATGTTGCACGATGAAGACCAAGAAAAGCTATGTGGCTTAAAAGAAGTGGTCAGCTCTATGCTCCCTCCAAACCCAGATCCACGGGTCCTAACAAGAACCCAAATAAATCAGCCAAGAGCAAAGAGTACTATGTAGATAAATTGGAGAAGTTAAATAAAACAGACACAAAAGCTAACCATATAGCGGTACCTACAGAGAGAATATAAAATGGCCCCATACCTGGGAAATCTCCAAAAAGAGAGGCAAATCTTGAGTGTTACAGACTGAATGCTCACAACCTTGAGTGTGGGAGACACAGACAGACGTACAAACCCAGGGAGAATAGACTATACCAACACTGTAAGCAGAAGCCCCTTGGAAGATGAGAATCACTCCCTGCTGCACTGCCCCAGATATACTGCAACCAGGGAAACCTTCTTTAAAGAGAATCTGTATTGTTTTTTTTAAAGTTTCTTTTTATTTGTTTTAAGAAAAAGAGAACAAACAAATAAATTCAACAGTCCCCAGAAACATACAATTGGGGATTATAACATACAACCAACAAGAAGAAGTCAATAAGGGAAGCTTGCACATCAGACAGCAACTGTACAAATAATGGCAATTTAAATACAGATTTTGTTATCTGAGTACATACAGTGTACTAATGTGTCATATCACCAATGAACACATTAATTTTTAGTATGTGCGTACCTTTATTATTATAGACACCCCTTCCTCCCCACTCCCATCCCGTGAGAGAGAAACAGTGAGTCCTCATACAGTCTCAGACACTAATTAACTGATAAAACCCCAATATTCGTCTAATATAAAGATTTAAGTTAGGGTGATATTTCAGTCTGACGAAACCGTTTCTCGGTTCTTTATCCATACTCCCCATACTTTCTGGAATTTGGTTGGGCAACCTCTGGCAATGTACGCTGCCTTATACAGGTGCAGAGATGAATTTATAAGACTTTTCCAATAAGAGAGAGATGGAGGATCTGGTTGCTTCCACTGTAGTAAAATGCTTTTTCTGTAGTAGAATAGTAATAATCCCAGTAGAGTTCTATGAGCTCTAGTAGGAGCTAGGGTCGTCACTTCACCCAGCAGGCAGTGTAATGGTTCAGGAGAAACTCGAATGTTGGTTATTCTAGAGATGTACTTACAGATTTCTTCCCAATTTGGAGCTATTTTAGGGCATGCCCAGAAGACATGATCAAAGTTTGCAGATTCTTCACCGCACCTCCAGCAAGAGGCAGGGTTTGAAGGATTGAATCTAGTAAGTCTGTTAGGGGTCATGTAAGCTCTGTGTAGTATTTTAAATTGGATTAACTTGTCTCTGGAGGCAATTAAATATTCGAATGGTTTAATGAGGGCATTCTCCCAGTCCTCGTCATCAATGGTAGGGATTAACGATGACCATGGTTGTTTATAAACAGTGGAGTGGGGTTCAGTAAGAAGTATTATATGTTGATAAAGCGTAGAGAGAGTTTTTGTAAGATTCTCCTTTCTGAGAATATCCTCTATTTCCGACGTTTGTACACTCACTGAACCCCTAGTAAATTGTGCATGCAAAGCATGTCTCAATTGTATATATCGAAAAAAATAGTTGTTAGGGAGAGAAAAACTATCCTTGAGATTGTCGAAGTTAGTTAAGGTGCCGTTGGATATGATGTGCGATAACCGGGAGATGCCCTTCTTTATCCAGATTATTGGGTCGGGAATGGTGTAAAATTGATCAAGAGTGGGATTGTTCCACAGTGGGATATGTGGAGACAACCTGTGAGCAGGGGCGTTGTACCAGGAGTGTACTAAATTCCAGGCTCTAATAACAACGTTCATATTATGTGTTAAGGGGTAGGGTGCTTTCAGTCCTCTATAAAGAATTTGGGCAAGAGCCTCATATGACCCCAATTGCGCCGCGTCCAAAACCATGGAAGCGTTTGTTCGATCCTGAGCAAGCCACCAATGAGCCGTCACCAACTGACTGGCTATAAAATACTTGTAAAAGTTAGGAAAGGCCAGTCCTCCCTCCGTCCAAGGGCGCTGTAGTTTCCGAAGACTAATACGAGGAGTGTTGTCGTTCCAAATGAAGCTACTCAATAGTGAATTTAGTTGTGCAAAGAACTTTTTACTTATCCACATAGGAGAATTTCTAAATAGATAAGTGTATTTGGGCAAAAGCTTCATTTTAATTAGATTAATTCTGCCTATAAGGGATAAGGGAAGGCTTTTCCAACCTGCAAGTTTACGTTTTGTTTCTTGCAACAGAGGAAGGAGATTATCTTGATAGTATTGTATAGTATTATTGGACACCCAAATTCCTAGATATTTGACCCTATAGAATCTGTATTGTTAAAATCGCACAAAAGTAAACATACCAGTGCGTTAGGGGACATCTCCTATTACCCTCTGACACAATTTCGCCGCTCCTCGCCGCATTAAAAGTGGTTAAAAACAGTTTTAAAAAGTTTGTTTATAAACAAACAAAATGGCCACCAAAACAGGAAGTAGGTTGATGTACAGTATGTCCACACATAGAAAATACATCCATACACAAGCAGGCTGTATACAGCCTTCCTTTTGAATCTCAAGAGATCATTTGTGTGTTTCTTTCCCCCTGTTCTCATGCACTGAAGTTTCAGGCTGCTCGTTTCTTCCTGCAAACAGCTTTGCCCTTGTCTGTAATTCTTCAGTATGTGAAAGCCCAGCCAGCTCAGAGGACGATTTATCCAGCTTGTAAAAGATAAGAGAGGAGAGAAGCTGCCCTAATCTAAATAATACACAGGCAGTGTGCATAGAGGGGCCTGGAAGGGGGAGTTCATAGCAGAACCACAACACTGAAGAACTTGGCAGCCTTCCAGACACAGGCTGACAAGTCTGACAGGGGAAAGATACATTGATTTATTACTGAGACTGTGATAGTAGAAAGTGCTGCAGTAAGCTAGAACACATTAGAATAGCTTTTGGAACTTGTAGGATGATAAAAAACAGGATGCAATTTTTGTTACGGAGTCTCTTTAAGAAATTGATGGAACTATTTCCAAACTTTCACACATTAGACTAGGATGAGAGACAACTGATCTTTTTTTGAATCTTTTTTGTAGGAGAAGAGGAATCCACAGTGACAATTGCTGCACACTATGTCACAGCATTCCACAGACTGAGAGGAGCATAAATGAACTGTAAACCAAAAAAATGTCCACAGACAGCTTAGCCATTGTACCCCTACCTCACCCCCTTCTGCTTTGACAATGCCTGCATGAATCTTGGTCATGTCAATAAAGCTATTTTTGATTTGATTTGTGAAGTTTAATAGGTCAAAACTCATGTTTAAGAACAATATAAACATAAAGAGTAAGAGAGAAGGCCAACACTAGAGTCTAAGCTGCAAACTTATATCTTTATCCTTTACAATCTAAAAAATAATTTGTATTTTCATGAATTTCCTGTTTAGGAATAACACTATAAATACAAATATAATTATGCAAAAAAGTGGGATCAGCGCATCACCAGGCCGCCTCCGAATGGCCTCTGCTCAGAGATGCGCTGAGCCCCCCCAGATTCAATTTTACTTGGTAGCGCGCCCAGGCTATGCATATGCATAGGTAGGATTTAGTTAGTGTTAGGTCCCCTCCCATGGAGGAAAGACTTCTTCGACAGTGGGAGGGACGAGTACTTAACAAGTTGCATGCAAGCTGTTACAGGAAACCAACATCCTCCAAGTGGTAGACAGGTCATGTGTATGCTCAGTGTGTATTTTATCCCATAAGTGGGGCTTGCACTCTTTTGCAGGTAGGCACTCATCTGTTTTTAAGTAGCGCTGTTCATTTCTTTGCTATGTACTAATTTCATTTATTTTTGGTCAGCTGCTCCCACTTAACAGCTTTGCTGTTTGGTGTATATGCAGAGCCTCTGTTTGGGTTCAAGGTGCGTTTGTAGTTTCTGGGGGGGCTCAGCGCATCTCTGAGCAGAGGCCATTCGGAGGCGGCCTGGTGATGCGCTGATCCCACTTTTTTGCGCAATTTTCAATTTTACTTGGTAGCGCGCCCAGGCTATGCATATGCATAGGTAGGATTTAGTTAGTGTTAGGTCCCCTCCCATGGAGGAAAGACTTCTTCGACAGTGGGAGGGATGAGTACTTAACAAGTTGCATGCAAGCTGTTACAGGAAACCAACATCCTCCAGGTGGTAGACAGGTCATGTGTATGCTCAGTGTGTATTTTATCCCATAAGTGGGGCTTGCACTCTTTTGCAGGTAGGCACTCATCTGTTTCTAAGTAGCGCTGTTCATTTCTTTGCTATGTACTAATTTAATTTATTTTTGGTCAGCTGCTCCCACTTAACAGCTTTGCTTTTTGGTGTATATGCAGAGCCTCTGTTTGGGTTCAAGGTGCGTTTGTAGTTTCTGGGGGGGCTCAGCGCATCTCTGAGCAGAGGCCATTCGGAGGCGGCCTGGTGATGCGCTGATCCCACTTTTTTGCGCAATTTTCAATTTTACTTGGTAGCGCGCCCAGGCTATGCATATGCATAGGTAGGATTTAGTTAGTGTTAGGTCCCCTCCCATGGAGGAAAGACTTCTTCGACAGTGGGAGGGACGAGTACTTAACAAGTTGCATGCAAGCTGTTACAGGAAACCAACATCCTCCAAATGGTAGACAGGTCATGTGTATGCTCAGTGTGTATTTTATCCCATAAGTGGGGCTTGCACTCTTTTGCAGGTAGGCACTCATCTGTTTTTAAGTAGCGCTGTTCATTTCTTTGCTATGTACAAATATAATTATATTTAGTACATTTTTCTTATAATACTATGTTTCATATGTGGGGTCGACCATGGAAACCGAGGACCAGAAAGACACCAAGAAAAAAACACCAGGAGACAATAGTGCATTATGTCTATACACCAAGATAATTATGTGTAAAATAATACACTTACAAATTTCAGGTTGCAGAAAATGCAAACACCAATATGGATTATGGAGGAAAACCCACCTCAACTTGGATCTGCAAAGTTCCACAGAGGTTTCACTGATACATTGAGTAGTTCCTAGGGATATGGGCTACTCAAAACATACAACAGACTTGAGGCACTCAAGCCCACTACATTTAAGCTGAGAGGCAATTTTTGATGTTTTTTACTGACCTGATGAAGCGGGGGATACCCAAGAAACGCATTGTCTGAACGTTTTGTGCAATAAATTCTTGAAAATTTCAATTAGGTTTTTGATTGCTCCATGTGTTACTTCACCACAGGAGAGGTAAGCTTATCATCCCTCTCCTTTTTATATTGTTTTAGGTCTATTATACCAGTTTGGTGCCTCTATGTTTGGTTTCCATCTATGCTATGTTTCAATTTGAGTTCACTTATTATTCTTTCTCATATATATAAACCTGTAAAAAGTGACACACAAAATATGATTGGCTGCGAAAAACAAATAATCCATCTTAACTTTCCTCCATTTTGATAGAATGTGCAACCAAAATGTAAAATAAAGGTTCAAAAATCACATCACTAAATTGGAATTTTTCAAAATGTTTGCAATGCGTATGAATGCTTTGGGGCTTTCAGCATCTTATCATGCTATGAGCCCATATAAAACTAACTAACAAGGTCCCTAGACCAACTAGCTCTATAAGCAACTTCAGGCTAGCCCATCTGAGTAACCCTTACTAAATCACTCTCTAATTCTCCTCAGAAAAAAACAATGTGGCTGATGTGAAAAAAAAAAAGGTCATACTCCGTGTGACCCGTTTGTGTCTGTTCACATTCATGTGGCATAAATACAAACATAACAGAAGCTCAGTCTATAAATAGCTTTTGTTTTCCTTAAAACAGATGCTTCATCACAGAACCCAATTCTGAGAGAAAAAACAAGGTCAGCATATGTTTTACTGATTCTTCTTTTTTATAAAAAGACAATGGAATTCCAACATTTGGATCCCTTTCAAACTTCTTGCTTTCCGCAGTGATGCAATTGTTTTTCAACTTGGCATCGCACCTTAACAATGCGTTATGAGCGTACATTGAGGCTTACATTACCATGAAAGTAAGCCTCCCTGCCAGCACATTATCCTGTATTGCAAGAGTAACTCTTGCATTTCCCAGATGGAAGCCATTGCACCACACTTCGAGCAATGTGATAGCCCCATAGGGCTATTATTGCTTCTGCGTCGCTATGCACCGATTTTGTGTGACACGACACAAGTGTGAAAGGAGCCTAACAGAGTCATTGTGATGCAATAATATTAAGGCCTACCTGTATTTTAAAATCATTTTTGGTTACTCTTCCACCCCCTCCTCCGATTCCCAAAGCTGGACTGCAGCAACATCTCATCGGCCCAGCTTCCTGCAGTTCCAGTGCAGCAATGTAAAATGCTGGAGAAACAGATATGAATTGATAGACCTCATGGCTAATGGCTCACTTGGCTAATAAACACCAAGAACGCAAATATGTTTATTTCAACTTCCTTTTACAGACACAGGGGCCCATATGCAATTCACTTTTTCACCTGAGATTTCTCCTAGGAGATGATTTTTCATTTTCGATTTAAAATAACTTTTTAGCACTTTACAACTAAAAAAGTACCAAAAAGTTAGTGAAAAAGAACCATCTAAATTATTTTGAGTATTTTCTTGCTTTCTGATGGATTAAAAGGCATTTTATTGACAAGTTTAAAATTATCACCTAGGTGAAAACTCAGGTGAAAAAGTGAATTGCATATGGGCCAGGAGGATGTAATAAACAGTGGCTGGATAGTGTAATGGTTAAGGGCTCTGCCTTCCTGTTCAGTAAGCCAGGACTTATTCAGCAAGAAGTATTTGGCCTAGACTCCCTAACACTGCTACTGCCCACTGAGCGCGCCCTAGTAGCTGCAGTTAAAGCGCTTTGATTCCACCAGGAGAAAAGTGCAATATACTGTATATTCCTGCGTATAAGACTACTTTTTAACCCTTGAAAATCTTCTGGAAAGTTGGGGGTCGTCTTATACGCCGGGTGTCATTGATGCGGGGTGATACACCCTATCCTGTTACCGCCTCTCAGATCTCTCTGCTGAGGGAGCGCAATCTATTCTTCCATACCGCTCCGATAAACCGGTAGACAAGGAGAGCTGACCAGTCTACTTAAGGAGAGTTGACCAATGCAACAAGTCAATTGACTATATACTGGTATATACTGGGTAACACATACAGTACAGCACCAGTATCTGTTCATACACAGCACCAGTACATGATTTTTTTATTTTTATTTTAATTTGGTGTGCGTTGGAAGAGGAGGGTAGTCTTATACGGCGAGTATATCCCAAACTCTATATTTTAACTGGAAAAGTTGGGGGGTCGTCTTATACGCCCAGTCGTCTTATACGCCGGAATATACGGTAAATGTTATTTGTCTTGTCTAATAAGAGTACACTGGTGGGAGTGTCTTGACAACCTGGAGAAAAAGGACACACTAGACAAAAGGACTGGCGCTGAATAGTGCAGTATGTCTGTCTAAATCGAGTCAATGAATGAAATGTAAATGCTACTCACAGGAGCGGGTTGCAGAGGGGCAACCGACCACAGGAAGCAGGTGAAGACAACGAACCCGACTCCACTCGGGGTGGCCCAACCGGTCCTGAGTGTGGTCGCTTCCTTGGTAAAAGTGACAGGTCATCACTATGGTAGAGACCATATGTGGTCTGTGTAGACCAGGCATGGGCAAACTCAGCCCTCCAGCTGTTACGGAACTATAAGTCCCACAATGCATTTGCCTTTATGAGTCATGACTGTGGCAGTCAGACTCCTGCAATGCATTGTGGGACTTGTAGTTCCGTAACAGCTGGAGGGCCAATTTTGCCCATGCCTGGTCTAAACCCCTCCAACGGGATACATTGAGGGGTAATTGAGCACAAATGTGGGAAAAGAAGTGTCCCAGTATGATTAAAATTGAATTAAAAACCAATAACATGAAAAAAGTGAGGTGGTGTCATAAGACGACAGCCTGACCGCATTCAGCAAGCGGAACGCGGAAGTTTGTCCGCGTCCGCATCAGCGGCACCATCCACCGCAGGGTCGCATGCGGAACGCGGAGAAACGTCCGCATCAGCAGTGCGATTCACCGTTCGGTCACAGGCCTCTCGGCGTACTTTACGTCGAGGCTGTGGTCCAGTTCTTCCCTCACAGGCCTCAGGGCCTGTCACACACCAAAGCTATCCTCAATCCAGTCTGGACCCCATAGGGGCTGCGCACGTGTGCAATAGACCCTTTTATACTCTTAGAAGGAGAGTCAGCTGACCGGCTGGTCAGCTGACCTCAGCAAGGTCCTTGAGCTGTGCTGCAAGGTCCTTGAACTGTGCTGTGATTGGCTGATTGGCTGGGCGGAGCCCAGCACAGTATAAAGCAGGCATTCTGTCAGTTGCAAGTTGTCTGCAGTAAGCGTTACTTTGTGATAGCCCTCAGACCTTAGCTAGATCCGAGAGAGATAGTCCTAGCTGGAGCAAGGCTCCTGTCTCTCATCAGTCAGTCTTTGTTGTTTTCCTGATTATTGTATATCTGTATGTGACCTGATCTCTGTTATAGTCAGCCAGTCAGTTGATCTAATAGTCAGCCAGATAGCGATCTGACAGTCAGTACCATCGTGGGCCAAGTGCGGCTTGCCGTAACTAGCCCACAACAGTCAGATTTGTTATTTTCCTGATCGGCGACATATATTGGTTTCTGCCAATATATTCGCAAGCACTATTGTTATCTGTGTCATTTTCTGATCTCCCGTTGTCGAACCTCTGCTTGTCTATTTCACTACGACTTCGGCTTTCTGACCTTGTACCTTCACCTATCTGATTTCCGTTACTGACCTTGGCTAGATTTCTGACTCTGCTCTTTGTTTCACGATTCGGTACCTCGCAGCCAGTTGTTACCGAACCGTTTCCGTCTGACTTTGCCCTCTAAGGTGGTTCTCCCACTAAAGGGTTAATTCTGCTGAATCCCTCCTTGCGGAGGTCTCAGTGGTTCCCCAGTATACCATTGCTGCTGGGGAACGCGATTCTAGCGTTACGTCATCTAGTCGCAGAATCGCACACACTGTGTTTCTCTTTTAGAGGTAGCCAGTCCTCTTAAAGGGGTTCTTCCGCGAATGAGGAAAAAAAATCAAAATGGTTTATGCATAATCTATTAAAAATCCTTCTAAAATAGTGTGAAAAGTTTTTTAAAAAAATGAATGGTTTCACCAATACAACATGTAATGTATACAGTGACGGCTGAGGTGACTGTGAGGCTAATCCATTTGTTAGGGGTGGTTTTTTTGTTACTGTCATTTCACAAGCTGCTCCCTACCTAGTTTTCATTGCTGTAATGCAGGGCTATGATGAAGTGCTGTGCAATGGCAGTTACAGCTGAATAACGGCTGTGCTGCTCTGTAGTTTCTGCTTGTACTTCCTTACAGAGCTGACCCCCCTCCCCCCCCTCTCTGTACTGTACTGTACTGAACTGTAGCTCAGGCAGCTAACTTGCCGTGCAATGGATAGGAAGTCCTCTGCACAGACGCTGAAGTCTGGTTGCCCGGCAACGAGGTAAACACGTGATTTGCTCCGAAGAGCTGCCCGACCTCTGCCTACAGGGAGAGGCGGGGGGAGGGGGGTCAGCTCTGTGAGGAAGTACAAGCAGAAACTACAGAGCAGCACAGCCGTTATTTTAATAGCTGTAACTGCCATTGCACAGCACTTCATCATAGCCCTGCATTACAGCAATGAAAACTAGGTAGGGAGCAGCTTATGAAGTGAAAGTAACAAAAAAAACACCCCTAACAAATGGATTAGCCTCACAGTCCCGTCAGCCGTCACTGTATACATTACATGTTGTATTGGTGAAACCATTCATTTTTTTGAAAAAATTTTCACACTATTTTAGAAGGATTTTTAATAGAACATGCATAAACCATTTTGATTTTTTTTCCTCATTCGCGGAAGAACCCCTTTAAAGATATCAGTGTGGTGGGTTTTCCACTGTCTTTCACCCAGTCTCCAGAGTTACGTATAAATATCCGCATTATTGGTGATTCCGCAGATTGCCACATAATCGGATATATCAGCATTGTTGGTGATACCGCGGATCACCAATAAACTGAATACTCTGAGTGTGCACCAAACACCGCACATTGTTACAGGTGGCTTACCTTAATGAAGAGATATTTGCGTGAACAAAGAAATGTTTATTAAGCACAGGCAACGCATTTCATGGGTCTAATCCCACTTCCTCAGGACAATAAGATCTCTTCATTGAGGTAAGCCACCTCACTTTTTTCATTTTATTGGTTTTTAATCCAATTTTATTCATACTGGGGCGCCTCTTTTCCCAAATGTGTGTCTAATAAGAGATCTTAGCTTCTAAAACATGCTGCCACCCTGTGGTTACAGCTGGCAAGGCATAGCTATATCCATAATAGACTGTTGTTGTTGCTAAATACACATTTCAACACCATGCGATGTTGACTGTAGCAGAAGCAGCTTTGAGGGTTTCAGCTCCATGATTTTTCAGCCAGATGTTGAAGCCATGTGGCCCCAATTTGGGTGTGGGGGCTAGAGGGTAGGAAGTTATCAATTATAGGTTAGTCGGGGGAAGGGAGGGTAGTTTTAAAAAATTAATTTGAATGCACTTTAAGTGGTGTGGATGAAGGGCCATGCTGGATAAGTGGTTAATACTCTTCACATGCAGCTTTAGGGTTCTATATTTTATTCTCACCAAGCACACCAATAGATTTTGATTCAGTGATTTTGGCAATGCACAATAGCTTTGTAGCTCCCAAGCAAGCCTGGATTTACCTCACCGGAGCCTATAGGCATAGATGTACAGGCACCTTAGACTCCGCCCTCCATGAACCTACAAAATCCCACCAAACTGTACCGCAAGTGTGCTGGCTGTCCCAGCTGCCACTTCTACAGGTGCCCCTTAGTATTAGTTAGCCAGACATACCCTCAATATTAACCACTTCGCATCCAGACTTTGTTTTCCCCTTATTGACCAGAGCAGTTTTGACACTTTAGCGGTGTCCCTTTTTAATCAGCAATAACTTCAACTGTACTCGTGCCACTTAAATTATCTATATATCGTTTTTTTCAAGACAAACTAAGCTTTCATTGGGGGTATTTGGTACAAAGTAAAATGTTCCTCTCTATGCATTTTAATGGGAAAAAGTGGGAAATTTTTTTAAAAATGCATTGTTTCTCAATTTTGACCAATTCCTGTTTGGAAATAAAAAGTGCGATTGACATAAAAACTGTGCCGCCAGTTAAAGTCGCCCCAGTATAGATATCCAGATGTGTCCCCAGTATCACCGCCTCCCCTAGTATAGTCAGATGTGTCCCCAATATCAGCCCCCCTAGCATAGCCACATGTGTCCAGTGCGTTTGACAGCCCCAGAATAGATAGACAGACGCAACCCCAGGAATAGTGCCCCTCTTTATAGCCATATGTGTCCCCGGATCAGGATTAACCCCATTATGGCCAGATGTACCCCCAGGATTAGTGCTGCCCCCCCATTATAGCCAAATGTGCCCCCAGTATATGATTACAGCCCCCCCAGTCGCCCAGATGCACTAAATTAGTAACCCCCCCCTCCCCTTAGTCAATTAGATGCCCCCCAACAAATATCTAAACCCCCCCCCTTTTATTTATGCTACCCCCACCCCCCAGGATCGATAGCCAGATGCCCCCCCCCCCCCCCCCCCCATGAGGCAGCCCCCTCAGTGCAGAAATCCTAAAAAAAATCATCCAGCAAGGAGCCTCACTCACCTACCTCGGTCCTGCGACTGTCCTGAAGCCCGATCCTCTGTTCTCTGCTCTGCAGTCAGCCGCATATTGCCGGTAACCCGGGTCCCGGCTTGATGACGTCATCAAGCCGGGACCCGGGTTTCCGGCAATATGCGGCTGAATGCAGAGTGGTGATCGGAGGATCAGGCTTCAGGATCGTCGCAGGAACGAGGTAGGTGAGTGAGGCTCCTTGCTGGATGATTTTTTTAACTCTTTGTGCGCCGAGGGGGACAGATGAAGGATCGCTGCAGTTCACTACTGCAGCGATCATTCATGGGAGGGGGGTGGACTAATTGGCCAAAAGGGAACATGTTCCCTTCCACCAATTAGTATTGCAGCTGACAGTGCTGGAGGGTGCGCTCTGAAGCGCACCTGACCGTGCACAGCAGGGCTGCAGCCAGGTCAGTATATCTACGTCGCTGTGGCTTGGAGGATGCCACAGCTGACGTAGATATACTGTAGCGGTGGGGAAAGTGGTTAAGAAGTTAGAGGTTTCCCCAAGTATGAGGTAGCTAGAGGAACCCCAGTATTAAGTAGCTAGAGGTGTCCCTGACTGAAGGGAGATCTTGTCAGTGGAATGCAGAGAGCAGGGTGAATAACCACTCCTTTAAAGACAAAGACAAACACGTATCTCCTGGCGGACTCAAAGTGCCAGAGCTGCAGCCACTTGGACGCGCTGGATAGCAGTGTTAGGGAGACTTGCCTAAGGTATAATAGGTGAATAGGTGCTGGCTTACTGAACAGGCAGAGCCGAGATTCAAACGCTGGTCTCCCATGTCAGAGGCAGAGCCCTTAACCATTACACCATCCAGCCACTCTCATCGGGACACTGCATAGGAAAGGAGGGAGAGAGGCACTCAGAGAGGAGAGTGAGCAGCCTTTCCCTCATCGGGAAACAAGCAGCTTTTATTGCAAATATATTTAGGTAAATAAATGCCAACCACAACCATGAAGAACTCATTAAAAAAAGACAATTTTTCAGGTGCGTGCAGTGTTCACAAAACACTACAAAAAACAAATTCACCTTGAAGTTAACAATGAAGTAATTTAGAGATTGCATGCAAAGTGTAAATGGTTTGATTGCAAAGTTTGAAGCTTATGTAAAATCTCAAAATCTTGTTACCTATTGCAGCAGTATATAATAAGTGTACCTATATCCTTTTGCACTGCTGTTCCTAGTGACGTCCTTCTCTCCCTTCACTATCAAATTCCAGCCCTCTGTACTCATGGGAACTTGAGAAGTCACATGGTTTCAGCACTTACATGGTCTACATAGCAGGGGTGGGATGTGCATGCTCCACCCAACTAAAACAATGCATCATAGAGACTGATATCATGAAAATAATCTCAGCAAAGTCAGTCTCTAGGAGGCAGTCGTGCATGCACTGCATGAAACCTGCCGCTGTTGTGACCGCGTCTAGTGAAAAATGGCGCCGGCAAAATAATGGCGCCCCCTTCTGCCCGATATATGTTTAAAACGATATTTATCGTTTTAAAGGTTAAAATAGTGCAGACCTTTAAAAACGAAAATTATCGTTTTAAAACTTTTTTTTTCTCCTGCCTGAACGATATTTATCGTTTTAACCCCTGCTTTGCTGCCGTTTGGAAAATATCTGCCCGCCGGCTTTAATGTTTAATAGCAAAGCCCCCTTAAAAGCTAAAAACACCAAATTTGCAGGGAATGTTAAGAAGAAAATTGTGAACAAGAGGAAAAAAAATCTTTCAAAAAGACCTTATAGTTTTTGAGAAAATCGATTTTGAATATTCTTCTTCTGACCGTGCGAAAATTAAACGCCCGCCGACTTTAGCGGTTAATAGCAAAGCCCCTTTAAATGCCAGAAACACCAAATGTGTAGGGAATATTAAGAAAAATAGTGGGAACACAAAGAAAAAAAAATTGTTCAAAAAGACCTTATAGTTTTTGAGAAAATCGATTTTAAATCTTCAAAGGAAATGTATCCATTTAAATCGCGTACTGACATTTCGTGGAAACTTTTTCCGCCGACTTTAGCAGTTAATAGCAAAGTCCCCTTAAATCCTAGCAACACCAAATTTGCAGGATATGTTAAAAAGATACTGGGAAACAATATTTTTTTTAAAAAAATTGAAAAATGTTATTTATTTTTTTTTTAAATTAAATTTTTTGGGTTATGTTCAGAGTGTGGGAAAAGTTTTGAAAAAAATGACGTGGGGTCCCCCCTCCCGAGCCTCTGTAACCCCTTGTCTCCCATGCAGGCTGGGATAGCCAGAATGCGGAGCCCCGGCCGACTGGGGCTTCGCACCCTGAGCTATACCAGCCCGCATGGTCCATGGTATGGGGGGGCTTCGGGGGGGAGGGGCGGCCAAGCCTTCCCCTCCCCCCCGGAGCCCTTGTCCAATCCATGGACAAGGGGCTCTTCCCCACCTCCGGTGCCCCAGGAGGAGGTGGGGGCGACGACTCCCTGGGGGGGGTTCATGGTGGCATCTGGGAGTCCCCTTTAAGAAGGGGAACCCAGATGCCTGCCCCCCCTCCCAGGAGAAATGAGTATAGGGGTGCAGGAGTACCCCTTACCCATTTCCATAAAGGGTTAAATGAAATAAAAACACAACCATGAGAAAAGTCCTTTAATGTTCTAAATTAACCAGAAATACTTACCTGTACCTTTAAGAAAAAAATCCCACGTCAATTAGGTCCCACGACAGTATCCTCTGTCTTGCGACCTTCTGTTACATCTTGATTGAAGATCTCCGCCGCCCCGACTCCACACACGCCGCCTCCGCCACCGCACTGCTCTTAGCTATACTTAGTATAGCTAAGAGCAAAAAGCATCTTTAAATTTTAGCTGTAATGGTCCCCATTGGTTCCTTAACAGATCAATGGGGATCAGGAGGATCCCCATTGGTCGATAAGGAACCAATGGGGAGCCTTGGAGCCAAAATTTAAAGAGAGTTGAGTCCTGCCTCCCCCCACCTGTCACCCTCACCCATGCTGGCACCCATGGGTGCATTGGGTGCCAGCATGGGTGAGGGTGACAGGTGGGGGGAGGCAGGGAGGGCAGCGGCAGCTAGCGCTAATGCGTCTGTATAGACGCATAGATGCAACTCTCAGCTATACTTAGTATAGCTGAGAGCAGTGCGGCGGAGGCGGCGTGTGTGGCGTCGGGGCGGCGGAGATCTTCAATCAACATGTATCAGAAGATCGCAAGATAGAGGATACTGTCGTGGGACCTGATTGGCGTGCGATTTTTTTCTTAAAGGTACAGGTAAGTATTTCTGGTTAATTTAGAACATTAAAGGACTTTTCTCGTTGTTGCGTTTTTATTTCATTTAACCCTTTATGGAAATGGGTAAGGGGTACTCCTGCACCCCTATACTCATTTCTCCTGGGAAGGGGGGGGTGGGCATCTGGGGGACCCCTTTTTAAAGGGGACTCCCAGATGCCACCATGAACCCCCCCCAGGAAATCGAGGCCTCCACCTCCACCGCCCATCGGAGGTGGAGAAGAGCCCCTTGTCCATGGATTGGTCAAGGGGCTCCGGGGGGGAGGGGGAGGCTTGGCCGCCCCTCCCCCCCGGAGCCCCCCCATACCATGGACCATGCGGGCTGGTATAGCTCAGGGTGCGGAGCCCCACACAGCCGGTGCTCCGCATTCTGGCTATCCCAGCCTGCATGGGAGACAAGGGGTTACAGAGGCTCGGGAGGGGGGACCCCACGTCGTTTTTTTTTTTTTATTTATTTCCCCCACTCTGAACATTAAAAAAAAATTGATAGCAAATTAAAAAAAAAATTACGTGGGGTCCCCCCTCCCCGGAGCTAATTGACGTGGGATTTTTTTCTTAAAGGTACAGGTAAGTATTTCTGGTTAATTTAGAACATTAAAGGACTTTTCTCGTGGTTGTGTTTTTATTTCATTTAACCCTTTATGGAAATGGGGAAGGGGTACTCCTGCACCCTATACTCATTTCTCCTGGGAGGGGGGGCAGGCATCTGGGTTCCCCTTCTTAAAGGGGACTCCCAGATGCCACCATGAACCCCCCCCCAGGGAGTCGTCGCCCTCAAAAGGTGATCACTAACGGAACAATTTTCGGTGCACAATTTCCAAAGCAATCCGATAAGTGTGATCAGATTAGCAGAAAATAAACCTTGTTGATGACCTATGTCGACTGTGAACAATTCTAAAAGTGATCATTCCATGAAAATTTAGTTGATCAGAAAAATTATTTTATAATTGGTTGTGATGAATAGGAAGTAAAGATTGATTCATTGATGGTGAAATAGTCAGTGTATTACATTTTATTTTCAGTGGCATTTATTTGATTGCTTGGGCAATCCTACACTGGAAATTGTGTGTGGTCCAGTGGAGTCAAATGACCTTCCAAAGGAAACAAAAGGCTAGACATGAACACCAGGAGCCTCTAATAGTGTAGTATATCAAAGCTATGAGCAGCCAAATAGCAAAATGAATTATACTCACAAGGTTAGGTGGCAGAAACTCCCAACCACAGTATAAACGCCAGTGAGGAAAACACGTCCTCACTCGGGCTCTTGCGGCAGGTCGCACTTCAGAAAAAACAGGGTCTGGGGATATGGGACTCCGTGACACTAACCCACTCCCCAAGCTGTGGGGACTGGTGTAGATAACACTTGGAGGGAGGAGACGCCCCCAAAAATAGTGACATATATATATATATATATATATATATACCATATATATATATATATATATATATATATATTGAAATAAAACTAACTTACCTTTAAAACGAATGGACGAGCCATAATAGGCAAACAAGTTTATGAAATGGACATTCAGACACTCTGTAGATAATGTGTTTCGTGGATCACAGTCCGCTTCCTCAGATCAGTAAAAAAAAGTGTCTTTAAACATGCGTGTATCCTGCTCTGAGCATCTCTTCTTGGAATTTGATATTCATTTTGTGTCTTGAAACTTGTTATATCTTTTATTCATCCTGTTACATTTGTCACTGTAATTATCAATTTTGTATTTTGGACCAGTGTCTTTGGGGTTGATTCACTAAGCTACAGCAGCGCAACTTAATGACGGCAGAGCGTGGTAATAATCCCCAGCGTACGCTATGCAGCCATAGCGTGCGCTGCTAAATTACGCTCTGCTCCTGAGCTCAGTGAGCTGCACCAGTGTGTATAAAGATTACCCCCGTCCACACTGCATATAAGGACACTCTATCCCTACCCCTGCTTTACACAATGTAAGCAGAACATCCACATTTTCTCTGGAGCGGTCTTTAAACCAGAGCTCTGCTGTACACCTCGAAGAGATGTAAGTAAATGTCGGAGCTGATAAATAGGTTTAATAGATTGAGGAAACAACGTTTAATTGGTGTATTAGTCAGGCTGTGTGTACAGTAGGGCGCAGGCCTGTGTATTTGTGCAGTCATCCTATGTAAATAAGTGGATTGACTGGAGACCCTGGTGGCAGAGCAGAGATGGAGAGGAGGAGTGTGAATGGAGAGAGCTGTCTTGTACAGATTAATGTCATGCTGTGGAAGCTGGAGGGGAATGCATTGCATGGCTCATTCACTTGCCCACTGGAATCAGTCTATCTGCTGAAAGTCCATGAACAGCTAGTGACGGCTTCGATTCTCCATTATATTTATTGATTGGAGAATTAACTCTACATGACTTCAAAAGCATTGGATGATTGGCCGCTTAGCTAGCCTGTGTCATCCATTCACCAGCTCATCATACCTATTTCAGGGTTGACCATTTGGTTTCCTTCTATAAAGGAAGCTGGAAGAGGAAGCGGACCCCCCTTAAATGGCATATGTTCGCAGTATCCATGGTTGCAGCTTTACTCATAGAAATCTTGTCTATTTCACCAAATTTATCTCCCTCTAACAGCACAATATCTCTGACCTCGGTAATTGACTACGTTTTAAGACCTCTGACACCAAATTGATCCAGTAATGCTGTGATCAATATTTTTTGTGCAGTTTCTATTTTTATCTATTTTTTGGAAGCGCTCCATCAGTCATACTACATTGATAGATGGAGCGAAGGCTTTGAGATGCTCACCACAAACGACGCAGCATGTAAGACAGCCTCACTGTTGGTTTACGGCAAAAACCCAGCCAAAAGTTTGTGCTTTGTAATTGCGTTTTGGGGGAAAAGGGAACCCCACTGGAATTGAGTATTTAGTTTTTAGATAATATATTTTTTATTTTTAACCACTTCGTCCACAGGTCAGTAGATATACGTCCTCTGGGACTTCATCTAAGCCACAGGTCAGTAGATATACGTCTTGCAGCAGAAGCAGTGCTGTGCAGGATTGGGCTTGCTCCTGTGCACATTTCTGGCACTATCTGATGCAGGACTAATTGGTGAATGGGAATATAGGTTTCCTGAGCTAATGAGATTGATTTTTACTATTAAAAATACTTGTATTTTCTCATTTCATAGTGAAAAACACACTCTGTAGCATTATTTCAGAATCAAATATCTTCACCATAAATTGCGACAGGAACATAATCTAAGTTTTGTGATAAGCAGTAAGAATAGCCAAACAAAATTTGTGTTTTTTATCTACAGTAGCACTTTTTATTTTTAAACTGGAATTGGTAAAACTGAGAAATACATGTTTTTTAAATTTTTTCTTTGTTTTCCCATTAAAATTCATAGAAAACAAAATTGTTTGAGGGAGAAAAATGGCATACAATGAAAGCCTAGTTTGTCTTGAAAAAAACAATATATATTTCATTTCTGTGTCATAAGTAGGGATACAGTTATTTCTGATTAAATATGGACATAGCTAAACTGTCAAAACTGCTCTGGTCAATAAGTTGAAAACAAGGTCTGGATGCGAAGTGGTTAATGACAGAATAACTGAGTTCAGGAAGTCAAGTCCACGTTCACAGTTGTGCATTGCAGTATGTTGTGTCGGACAATATAATCGTATTGTTAACACAATTAAAGGGACACTTAAGTCAGAGTAAAAAAGCCAGTTTTACTTACCTGAGGTTTCTACCACCCCTCCTGCAATTGCCCTGTGTCTTCACAGGGCCTGTGCGGCTCAGTTTCGATTTCGCCTGTTGGAGGCCACTGTGCCTGCTCGGCCCTGGTCACACGTGTTCTCATTCGTGCTCCCGTTGCCGTGAGCATCCTGCGCAGGCAGAGTAGAGATTCAGGTAATCCCTGAATTATTACATAGCAAAGAAATGAACAGCGCTACTTAAAAACAGATAAGTGCCTACCTGCAAGAGAGTGCAAGCCCCACTTGTGGGATAAAATACACACCTAGCATACACATAACCTGTCTACCACTGGAGGATGTTGGTTTCCTATAACAGCTTGCATGCAACTTGTTAAGTACTCGTCCCTCCCACTGCAGAGAAGTCATCCCCCTTTGGGAGGGGACCTAACACTAACTAAATCCTAACCTATGCATATGCATAGCCTGGGTGCGCTGAATTATGCAGTGGTGCTGAATATTTTTGAATTTTTTGTACATCCAGCTTCTCTATTCCTAGAGACTTTTTTCCGCCAATATAATAATATATATTACATAGTAGTGCACACCCTTTCTATTATATTGGGGAGCTCGAATAAGGACTCACAGGGCCAGGGCCATGCAGGCGCAGTGGCTAGCGACAGGCTTATTCAGTAAAATCGAAACTGAGCCGTGACAGGGGACCGGAGGATCCTTAAGTACCAGCGCAGGCACAGGGCAAATGCAGGGGGCTGGTAGATGTCCCAGGTAAGTAAAATTTACGTTTTTACTCTGACTTAAAGGAATAATATTGATTAAAATGACTTTTTTTTAATACTCTGTATTAGGGTACACATTACCACTAGTGCTAGGGGCACTTTATTTATTCACCCAGTTCTCTCTCCCTCTCTCCCTGCTTAAAAATCATCCTTCATTTCTCACACAGCTCACAATATACTTCACTGTGTCACAGCATGCAGGAGACATGAGGAGGAGGCTGATCTGAGGTGGTAACAGGTAATTAGATGAGCCGTAATATTACTGAAATATAACTAGCAGGGAGATGTGTATACACTATTCCTGACTGACTGACTGACTGACTGGCTTGTGATGTTACATTCCAGGCTGCATCTACTTCATAGGCTGTTATGGGAGGGAGAGACACTGTTTACAAAGGCATTAACAGGATCTTTATCAGTCAGAGAGCACAAGACAAGGAAGACACATTGCTGGAATCTCTAAAGCCCAATCTACACGATACGAATCTTTGTACGATTCGATTATGATTCTATTTACGATCCGATTAAATCCAACATGTCCGATCGGGATTCGATTCGATTCAATTCGATTTGCCATTGCAAAACAATGGCAAATCGAATTAAATTGAATCGAATCCCGATCGGACATGTCGGATTTAATCGGATCGTAAATAGAATCGTATTCGAATCGTACAAAGAGTCTGTATTGTGTAGATTGGGCTTAACCCCTCAACACCAGCTGAATAAGATTGTTTCAGCAAGGTGATAATTAAACTATACACTGAGGAGTTGATAGCAACCCTTATGCAGAGACTTTAAGAGCCCCGACACTTTTGTATCTAAAACTGACTTGTATCTAAAGCCCCATCTACACCATACGATTCCACATGCGATCAGCAGCGTAGAAATCGCTATAGCAACCATAGCATTGCTATAGGGCCCACGGCAGCCCTACGTCACAGGGGGCCCGCCGCCCTCAGCTAAGAGAGGACTTTTTTAAAATTATAATAATGCCGGCGCTCCAGGTCCGGCCCGGGCCCTCCCTGCCTCACCTCGCGGGCTCCCCTCCTCCTATTATGAGCGGGTGCGGGTGGCACATTCGAGCAGCATACAGAGGAGACACCGTAGCCCGGAGGCAGCTGGACCTCTAGCGCCTGATTACCCTGCCGGAGCCTGCTCTATATGCCGCTCTCCCACACCGCTCATAATAGGAGGAGGGGGGCCCCCGAGGTGAGGCAGGAAGGGAGGGAGGGGGGCCCTACCCCACTAAGCCACCCGTCTACCCACTCACCCACCCGCCCTGGCTACCTAACTGTCCACCCACCCGCCCGGCTACCTAACTGTCCACATACCTGGCTACCTAACTGTCCACCCGGCTACCTAACTGTCCACCCACCCGGCTACCTAGCTACCTAACTGTCCACCCACCTGGCCACCCGGCTACCTAACTGTCCACCCGGCGACCTGGCTACCTAACTGTCCACCCGGCTACCTAACTGTCCACCCGCCCACCCGGCTACCTGGCTACCTAACTGTCCACCCACCCGGCTACCTGGCTACCTAACTGTCCACCCACCCGGCTACCTGGCTACCTAACTGTCCACCCACCCACCCGGCTACCTGGCTACCTAACTGTCCACCCACCCGGCTACTTGGCTACCTAACTGTCCACCCACCCGGCTACCCGGCTACCTAACTGTCCACCCACCCGGCTGCCTAACTGTCCACCCACCCGGCTACCTAACTGTCCGCCCACCCGGCTACCTACACAGAGGTGCTAAATTCACTGCACATTGATTGCTGTGTTTGTTGTCCCCGTTTTATTGCCTGAAGAAGTGGGTCTGTTCCCACGAAACGCGTTGCAGATTTTGGGGTACTATTGAATAAATGTATTCGTTTGATTTGATGACAGACCTTGGTGTCTAATTATTGAGGGGAAGTCCACCACTTTCCCTCCCGGCAATTTTTAACAATTTTATATTAATTTTATTCTGCTGGCGCCTCTGATCACCTACCAGTATACTTGAGTCCACCCCAGGTGGAGGGGTGACCCTACCCCATTTTTTCTGATCTACAAAGAGCGACTTCTTAACCCTGAGTGAGGACAGGTCTAATCTCCTCACCTGCCTATACAGTGGTTGCCTGAGCGGTAACCCATGTTTGTGAGTATAACCATCTCACTTATTTATTTCCCTTTGTATCTCTGACATACTACACCATATTGGGCTCTCGATTTCTCTCTTTTCTACAGTATATGCAAGCTTGGCTTGGCCTTCTCTTCACCCGGCTACCTGGCTACCTAACTGTTCACCCACCCGGCTACCTAACTGTCCAACCCGGCTAGCTAACTGTCCACCCGGCTACCTAACTGTCCACCCACCCACCCGGCTACCTAACTGTCCACCTACCCGGCTGCCTAATTGTCCACCCACCCGTCTACCTAACTGTCTGCCCACCCGGCTACCTGGCTACCTAACTGTCCACCCACCCGGCTACCTAACTGTCCACCCACCCGGCTACCTAACTGTCCACCCCCCCCGGCTACCTGGCTATCTAACTGTCCACCCACCCCCCCCGGTTACCTAACTGTCCACCCACCCGCCTACCTGGCTACCTAACTGTCCACCCACCCGGCTACCTAACTGTCCACCCACCCACCCGGCTACCTAACTGTCCACCGACCCGGCTACCTACCCGCCCACCTGGCTACCTAACTGCCTATCCGGCTACATAACTGCCTACCCTCCCACCCGGCTACCTAACTGACCACCCTCCCACCCGGCTACCTACTGGCCCACCCGGCTACCTAACTGCCTACCTGCCCACCCGGCTACTTAACTGCCTACCCTCCCACCCGGCTACCTAACTGCCCACCTGGCTATCTATATGCCTTCCCTCCCTCCCGTCTACCTATCTGCCTACCCTGTCCACCCGTCTACCTATCTGCCTACCCTTCTACGCAGTATAGGTGACTAAGCATAAGAATGCATTCTTCTGTGAAGTAAAACCCTGGCTTTTAATTTAGCTATAGGGATAACAGTTGTGCCTGGATGAGTAAATCTGTGAATGCATTTGTTTGAACATTTGCATGTGAGAGTGCGAAGGGTTAATTGATTTTTGCTCTTTCTAGCCACACCCCCTTCAGCACCTCCCTTTCCCTAATAATTTATTTAATGTCCTAACTAGAGGCGATGTGCCTGGATATATGTATGTTTATTCTTATCATTGACCCCCGTGGCTAGGGTCCAATTCGGTGCACTCCCTCCTTCCCCTGTATGTTTGTCAGCATGCAGACAGCTTATGCTGGTGTATGCGCATGGTGCACATGGACACATAACGTTAGCTCCCTTGTGCGATTGGTAAGATGCACTGTCTTTCCCAGGAGAGGAAGTTAGGATGTGTGCTCCTAATCCATTGATAGGTTTGATGCAATGAATGTGTTTGCATGTCTGCACTATGCATGTTACAGGGCCAGAGTTAGGACACCTATGTTTACCTGGGTACTTCTACGCAGTATAGGTGACTAAGCATAAGAATGCATTCTTCTGTGAACTAAAACCCTGGCTTTTAATTTAGCTATAGGGATAACAGTTGTGCCTGGATGAGTAAATCTGTGAATGCATTTGTTTGAACATTTGCATGTGAGAGTGCGAAGGGTTAATTGATTTTTGCTCTTTCTAGCCACACCCCCTTCAGCACCTCCCTTTCCCTAATAATTTATGTAATGTCCTAACTAGAGGCGATGTGCCTGGATATATGTATGTTTATTCTTATCATTGACCCCCGTGGCTAGGGTCCAATTCGGTGCACTCCCTCCTTCCCCTGTATGTTTGTCAGCATGCAGACAGCTTATGCTGGTGTATGCGCATGGTGCACATGGACACATAACGTTAGCTCCCTTGTGCGATTGGTAAGATGCACTGTCTTTCCCAGGAGAGGAAGTTAGGATGTGTGCTCCTAATCCATTGATAGGTTTGATGCAATGAATGTGTTTGCATGTCTGCACTATGCATGTTACAGGGCCAGAGTTAGGACACCTATGTTTACCTGGGTACTTCTACGCAGTATAGGTGACTAAGCATAAGAATGCATTCTTCTGTGAACTAAAACCCTGGCTTTTAATTTAGCTATAGGGATAACAGTTGTGCCTGGATGAGTAAATCTGTGAATGCATTTGTTTGAACATTTGCATGTGAGAGTGCGAAGGGTTAATTGATTTTTGCTCTTTCTAGCCACACCCCCTTCAGCACCTCCCTTTCCCTAATAATTTATTTAATGTCCTAACTAGAGGCGATGTGCCTGGATATATGTATGTTTATTCTTATCATTGACCCCCGTGGCTAGGGTCCAATTCGGTGCACTCCCTCCTTCCCCTGTATGTTTGTCAGCATGCAGACAGCTTATGCTGGTGTATGCGCATGGTGCACATGGACACATAACGTTAGCTCCCTTGTGCGATTGGTAAGATGCACTGTCTTTCCCAGGAGAGGAAGTTAGGATGTGTGCTCCTAATCCATTGATAGGTTTGATGCAATGAATGTGTTTGCATGTCTGCACTATGCATGTTACAGGGCCAGAGTTAGGACACCTATGTTTACCTGGGTACTTCTACGCAGTATAGGTGACTAAGCATAAGAATGCATTCTTCTGTGAACTAAAACCCTGGCTTTTAATTTAGCTATAGGGATAACAGTTGTGCCTGGATGAGTAAATCTGTGAATGCATTTGTTTGAACATTTGCATGTGAGAGTGCGAAGGGTTAATTGATTTTTGCTCTTTCTAGCCACACCCCCTTCAGCACCTCCCTTTCCCTAATAATTTATTTAATGTCCTAACTAGAGGCGATGTGCCTGGATATATGTATGTTTATTCTTATCATTGACCCCCGTGGCTAGGGTCCAATTCGGTGCACTCCCTCCTTCCCCTGTATGTTTGTCAGCATGCAGACAGCTTATGCTGGTGTATGCGCATGGTGCACATGGACACATAACGTTAGCTCCCTTGTGCGATTGGTAAGATGCACTGTCTTTCCCAGGAGAGGAAGTTAGGATGTGTGCTCCTAATCCATTGATAGGTTTGATGCAATGAATGTGTTTGCATGTCTGCACTATGCATGTTACAGGGCCAGAGTTAGGACACCTATGTTTACCTGGGTACTTCTACGCAGTATAGGTGACTAAGCATAAGAATGCATTCTTCTGTGAACTAAAACCCTGGCTTTTAATTTAGCTATAGGGATAACAGTTGTGCCTGGATGAGTAAATCTGTGAATGCATTTGTTTGAACATTTGCATGTGAGAGTGCGAAGGGTTAATTGATTTTTGCTCTTTCTAGCCACACCCCCTTCAGCACCTCCCTTTCCCTAATAATTTATTTAATGTCCTAACTAGAGGCGATGTGCCTGGATATATGTATGTTTATTCTTATCATTGACCCCCGTGGCTAGGGTCCAATTCGGTGCACTCCCTCCTTCCCCTGTATGTTTGTCAGCATGCAGACAGCTTATGCTGGTGTATGCGCATGGTGCACATGGACACATAACGTTAGCTCCCTTGTGCGATTGGTAAGATGCACTGTCTTTCCCAGGAGAGGAAGTTAGGATGTGTGCTCCTAATCCATTGATAGGTTTGATGCAATGAATGTGTTTGCATGTCTGCACTATGCATGTTACAGGGCCAGAGTTAGGACACCTATGTTTACCTGGGTACTTCTACGCAGTATAGGTGACTAAGCATAAGAATGCATTCTTCTGTGAACTAAAACCCTGGCTTTTAATTTAGCTATAGGGATAACAGTTGTGCCTGGATGAGTAAATCTGTGAATGCATTTGTTTGAACATTTGCATGTGAGAGTGCGAAGGGTTAATTGATTTTTGCTCTTTCTAGCCACACCCCCTTCAGCACCTCCCTTTCCCTAATAATTTATTTAATGTCCTAACTAGAGGCGATGTGCCTGGATATATGTATGTTTATTCTTATCATTGACCCCCGTGGCTAGGGTCCAATTCGGTGCACTCCCTCCTTCCCCTGTATGTTTGTCAGCATGCAGACAGCTTATGCTGGTGTATGCGCATGGTGCACATGGACACATAACGTTAGCTCCCTTGTGCGATTGGTAAGATGCACTGTCTTTCCCAGGAGAGGAAGTTAGGATGTGTGCTCCTAATCCATTGATAGGTTTGATGCAATGAATGTGTTTGCATGTCTGCACTATGCATGTTACAGGGCCAGAGTTAGGACACCTATGTTTACCTGGGTACTTCTACGCAGTATAGGTGACTAAGCATAAGAATGCATTCTTCTGTGAACTAAAACCCTGGCTTTTAATTTAGCTATAGGGATAACAGTTGTGCCTGGATGAGTAAATCTGTGAATGCATTTGTTTGAACATTTGCATGTGAGAGTGCGAAGGGTTAATTGATTTTTGCTCTTTCTAGCCACACCCCCTTCAGCACCTCCCTTTCCCTAATAATTTATTTAATGTCCTAACTAGAGGCGATGTGCCTGGATATATGTATGTTTATTCTTATCATTGACCCCCGTGGCTAGGGTCCAATTCGGTGCACTCCCTCCTTCCCCTGTATGTTTGTCAGCATGCAGACAGCTTATGCTGGTGTATGCGCATGGTGCACATGGACACATAACGTTAGCTCCCTTGTGCGATTGGTAAGATGCACTGTCTTTCCCAGGAGAGGAAGTTAGGATGTGTGCTCCTAATCCATTGATAGGTTTGATGCAATGAATGTGTTTGCATGTCTGCACTATGCATGTTACAGGGCCAGAGTTAGGACACCTATGTTTACCTGGGTACTTCTACGCAGTATAGGTGACTAAGCATAAGAATGCATTCTTCTGTGAACTAAAACCCTGGCTTTTAATTTAGCTATAGGGATAACAGTTGTGCCTGGATGAGTAAATCTGTGAATGCATTTGTTTGAACATTTGCATGTGAGAGTGCGAAGGGTTAATTGATTTTTGCTCTTTCTAGCCACACCCCCTTCAGCACCTCCCTTTCCCTAATAATTTATTTAATGTCCTAACTAGAGGCGATGTGCCTGGATATATGTATGTTTATTCTTATCATTGACCCCCGTGGCTAGGGTCCAATTCGGTGCACTCCCTCCTTCCCCTGTATGTTTGTCAGCATGCAGACAGCTTATGCTGGTGTATGCGCATGGTGCACATGGACACATAACGTTAGCTCCCTTGTGCGATTGGTAAGATGCACTGTCTTTCCCAGGAGAGGAAGTTAGGATGTGTGCTCCTAATCCATTGATAGGTTTGATGCAATGAATGTGTTTGCATGTCTGCACTATGCATGTTACAGGGCCAGAGTTAGGACACCTATGTTTACCTGGGTACTTCTACGCAGTATAGGTGACTAAGCATAAGAATGCATTCTTCTGTGAACTAAAACCCTGGCTTTTAATTTAGCTATAGGGATAACAGTTGTGCCTGGATGAGTAAATCTGTGAATGCATTTGTTTGAACATTTGCATGTGAGAGTGCGAAGGGTTAATTGATTTTTGCTCTTTCTAGCCACACCCCCTTCAGCACCTCCCTTTCCCTAATAATTTATTTAATGTCCTAACTAGAGGCGATGTGCCTGGATATATGTATGTTTATTCTTATCATTGACCCCCGTGGCTAGGGTCCAATTCGGTGCACTCCCTCCTTCCCCTGTATGTTTGTCAGCATGCAGACAGCTTATGCTGGTGTATGCGCATGGTGCACATGGACACATAACGTTAGCTCCCTTGTGCGATTGGTAAGATGCACTGTCTTTCCCAGGAGAGGAAGTTAGGATGTGTGCTCCTAATCCATTGATAGGTTTGATGCAATGAATGTGTTTGCATGTCTGCACTATGCATGTTACAGGGCCAGAGTTAGGACACCTATGTTTACCTGGGTACTTCTACGCAGTATAGGTGACTAAGCATAAGAATGCATTCTTCTGTGAACTAAAACCCTGGCTTTTAATTTAGCTATAGGGATAACAGTTGTGCCTGGATGAGTAAATCTGTGAATGCATTTGTTTGAACATTTGCATGTGAGAGTGCGAAGGGTTAATTGATTTTTGCTCTTTCTAGCCACACCCCCTTCAGCACCTCCCTTTCCCTAATAATTTATGTAATGTCCTAACTAGAGGCGATGTGCCTGGATATATGTATGTTTATTCTTATCATTGACCCCCGTGGCTAGGGTCCAATTCGGTGCACTCCCTCCTTCCCCTGTATGTTTGTCAGCATGCAGACAGCTTATGCTGGTGTATGCGCATGGTGCACATGGACACATAACGTTAGCTCCCTTGTGCGATTGGTAAGATGCACTGTCTTTCCCAGGAGAGGAAGTTAGGATGTGTGCTCCTAATCCATTGATAGGTTTGATGCAATGAATGTGTTTGCATGTCTGCACTATGCATGTTACAGGGCCAGAGTTAGGACACCTATGTTTACCTGGGTACTTCTACGCAGTATAGGTGACTAAGCATAAGAATGCATTCTTCTGTGAACTAAAACCCTGGCTTTTAATTTAGCTATAGGGATAACAGTTGTGCCTGGATGAGTAAATCTGTGAATGCATTTGTTTGAACATTTGCATGTGAGAGTGCGAAGGGTTAATTGATTTTTGCTCTTTCTAGCCACACCCCCTTCAGCACCTCCCTTTCCCTAATAATTTATTTAATGTCCTAACTAGAGGCGATGTGCCTGGATATATGTATGTTTATTCTTATCATTGACCCCCGTGGCTAGGGTCCAATTCGGTGCACTCCCTCCTTCCCCTGTATGTTTGTCAGCATGCAGACAGCTTATGCTGGTGTATGCGCATGGTGCACATGGACACATAACGTTAGCTCCCTTGTGCGATTGGTAAGATGCACTGTCTTTCCCAGGAGAGGAAGTTAGGATGTGTGCTCCTAATCCATTGATAGGTTTGATGCAATGAATGTGTTTGCATGTCTGCACTATGCATGTTACAGGGCCAGAGTTAGGACACCTATGTTTACCTGGGTACTTCTACGCAGTATAGGTGACTAAGCATAAGAATGCATTCTTCTGTGAACTAAAACCCTGGCTTTTAATTTAGCTATAGGGATAACAGTTGTGCCTGGATGAGTAAATCTGTGAATGCATTTGTTTGAACATTTGCATGTGAGAGTGCGAAGGGTTAATTGATTTTTGCTCTTTCTAGCCACACCCCCTTCAGCACCTCCCTTTCCCTAATAATTTATTTAATGTCCTAACTAGAGGCGATGTGCCTGGATATATGTATGTTTATTCTTATCATTGACCCCCGTGGCTAGGGTCCAATTCGGTGCACTCCCTCCTTCCCCTGTATGTTTGTCAGCATGCAGACAGCTTATGCTGGTGTATGCGCATGGTGCACATGGACACATAACGTTAGCTCCCTTGTGCGATTGGTAAGATGCACTGTCTTTCCCAGGAGAGGAAGTTAGGATGTGTGCTCCTAATCCATTGATAGGTTTGATGCAATGAATGTGTTTGCATGTCTGCACTATGCATGTTACAGGGCCAGAGTTAGGACACCTATGTTTACCTGGGTACTTCTACGCAGTATAGGTGACTAAGCATAAGAATGCATTCTTCTGTGAACTAAAACCCTGGCTTTTAATTTAGCTATAGGGATAACAGTTGTGCCTGGATGAGTAAATCTGTGAATGCATTTGTTTGAACATTTGCATGTGAGAGTGCGAAGGGTTAATTGATTTTTGCTCTTTCTAGCCACACCCCCTTCAGCACCTCCCTTTCCCTAATAATTTATTTAATGTCCTAACTAGAGGCGATGTGCCTGGATATATGTATGTTTATTCTTATCATTGACCCCCGTGGCTAGGGTCCAATTCGGTGCACTCCCTCCTTCCCCTGTATGTTTGTCAGCATGCAGACAGCTTATGCTGGTGTATGCGCATGGTGCACATGGACACATAACGTTAGCTCCCTTGTGCGATTGGTAAGATGCACTGTCTTTCCCAGGAGAGGAAGTTAGGATGTGTGCTCCTAATCCATTGATAGGTTTGATGCAATGAATGTGTTTGCATGTCTGCACTATGCATGTTACAGGGCCAGAGTTAGGACACCTATGTTTACCTGGGTACTTCTACGCAGTATAGGTGACTAAGCATAAGAATGCATTCTTCTGTGAACTAAAACCCTGGCTTTTAATTTAGCTATAGGGATAACAGTTGTGCCTGGATGAGTAAATCTGTGAATGCATTTGTTTGAACATTTGCATGTGAGAGTGCGAAGGGTTAATTGATTTTTGCTCTTTCTAGCCACACCCCCTTCAGCACCTCCCTTTCCCTAATAATTTATTTAATGTCCTAACTAGAGGCGATGTGCCTGGATATATGTATGTTTATTCTTATCATTGACCCCCGTGGCTAGGGTCCAATTCGGTGCACTCCCTCCTTCCCCTGTATGTTTGTCAGCATGCAGACAGCTTATGCTGGTGTATGCGCATGGTGCACATGGACACATAACGTTAGCTCCCTTGTGCGATTGGTAAGATGCACTGTCTTTCCCAGGAGAGGAAGTTAGGATGTGTGCTCCTAATCCATTGATAGGTTTGATGCAATGAATGTGTTTGCATGTCTGCACTATGCATGTTACAGGGCCAGAGTTAGGACACCTATGTTTACCTGGGTACTTCTACGCAGTATAGGTGACTAAGCATAAGAATGCATTCTTCTGTGAACTAAAACCCTGGCTTTTAATTTAGCTATAGGGATAACAGTTGTGCCTGGATGAGTAAATCTGTGAATGCATTTGTTTGAACATTTGCATGTGAGAGTGCGAAGGGTTAATTGATTTTTGCTCTTTCTAGCCACACCCCCTTCAGCACCTCCCTTTCCCTAATAATTTATTTAATGTCCTAACTAGAGGCGATGTGCCTGGATATATGTATGTTTATTCTTATCATTGACCCCCGTGGCTAGGGTCCAATTCGGTGCACTCCCTCCTTCCCCTGTATGTTTGTCAGCATGCAGACAGCTTATGCTGGTGTATGCGCATGGTGCACATGGACACATAACGTTAGCTCCCTTGTGCGATTGGTAAGATGCACTGTCTTTCCCAGGAGAGGAAGTTAGGATGTGTGCTCCTAATCCATTGATAGGTTTGATGCAATGAATGTGTTTGCATGTCTGCACTATGCATGTTACAGGGCCAGAGTTAGGACACCTATGTTTACCTGGGTACTTCTACGCAGTATAGGTGACTAAGCATAAGAATGCATTCTTCTGTGAACTAAAACCCTGGCTTTTAATTTAGCTATAGGGATAACAGTTGTGCCTGGATGAGTAAATCTGTGAATGCATTTGTTTGAACATTTGCATGTGAGAGTGCGAAGGGTTAATTGATTTTTGCTCTTTCTAGCCACACCCCCTTCAGCACCTCCCTTTCCCTAATAATTTATTTAATGTCCTAACTAGAGGCGATGTGCCTGGATATATGTATGTTTATTCTTATCATTGACCCCCGTGGCTAGGGTCCAATTCGGTGCACTCCCTCCTTCCCCTGTATGTTTGTCAGCATGCAGACAGCTTATGCTGGTGTATGCGCATGGTGCACATGGACACATAACGTTAGCTCCCTTGTGCGATTGGTAAGATGCACTGTCTTTCCCAGGAGAGGAAGTTAGGATGTGTGCTCCTAATCCATTGATAGGTTTGATGCAATGAATGTGTTTGCATGTCTGCACTATGCATGTTACAGGGCCAGAGTTAGGACACCTATGTTTACCTGGGTACTTCTACGCAGTATAGGTGACTAAGCATAAGAATGCATTCTTCTGTGAACTAAAACCCTGGCTTTTAATTTAGCTATAGGGATAACAGTTGTGCCTGGATGAGTAAATCTGTGAATGCATTTGTTTGAACATTTGCATGTGAGAGTGCGAAGGGTTAATTGATTTTTGCTCTTTCTAGCCACACCCCCTTCAGCACCTCCCTTTCCCTAATAATTTATTTAATGTCCTAACTAGAGGCGATGTGCCTGGATATATGTATGTTTATTCTTATCATTGACCCCCGTGGCTAGGGTCCAATTCGGTGCACTCCCTCCTTCCCCTGTATGTTTGTCAGCATGCAGACAGCTTATGCTGGTGTATGCGCATGGTGCACATGGACACATAACGTTAGCTCCCTTGTGCGATTGGTAAGATGCACTGTCTTTCCCAGGAGAGGAAGTTAGGATGTGTGCTCCTAATCCATTGATAGGTTTGATGCAATGAATGTGTTTGCATGTCTGCACTATGCATGTTACAGGGCCAGAGTTAGGACACCTATGTTTACCTGGGTACTTCTACGCAGTATAGGTGACTAAGCATAAGAATGCATTCTTCTGTGAACTAAAACCCTGGCTTTTAATTTAGCTATAGGGATAACAGTTGTGCCTGGATGAGTAAATCTGTGAATGCATTTGTTTGAACATTTGCATGTGAGAGTGCGAAGGGTTAATTGATTTTTGCTCTTTCTAGCCACACCCCCTTCAGCACCTCCCTTTCCCTAATAATTTATTTAATGTCCTAACTAGAGGCGATGTGCCTGGATATATGTATGTTTATTCTTATCATTGACCCCCGTGGCTAGGGTCCAATTCGGTGCACTCCCTCCTTCCCCTGTATGTTTGTCAGCATGCAGACAGCTTATGCTGGTGTATGCGCATGGTGCACATGGACACATAACGTTAGCTCCCTTGTGCGATTGGTAAGATGCACTGTCTTTCCCAGGAGAGGAAGTTAGGATGTGTGCTCCTAATCCATTGATAGGTTTGATGCAATGAATGTGTTTGCATGTCTGCACTATGCATGTTACAGGGCCAGAGTTAGGACACCTATGTTTACCTGGGTACTTCTACGCAGTATAGGTGACTAAGCATAAGAATGCATTCTTCTGTGAACTAAAACCCTGGCTTTTAATTTAGCTATAGGGATAACAGTTGTGCCTGGATGAGTAAATCTGTGAATGCATTTGTTTGAACATTTGCATGTGAGAGTGCGAAGGGTTAATTGATTTTTGCTCTTTCTAGCCACACCCCCTTCAGCACCTCCCTTTCCCTAATAATTTATTTAATGTCCTAACTAGAGGCGATGTGCCTGGATATATGTATGTTTATTCTTATCTGCCTACCCTGTGGGGAAATCTGCTGACAATCTGGTTGCAATTTGTGGGGAAATCTGCTGACAATCTGGTTGCAATTTGTGGGGAAATCTGCCATGAATCTGGTTACATTTTATTGGGAAATCTGCCCACAATCTGGTTGCAATTTGTGGGGAAATCTGCCAACAATCTGGTTGCATATTGTGGGGAAATCTGCCAACAATATGGGTGCATTTTGTGGGGAAATCTGCCGACAATCTGGTTGCATATTGTAGGGAAATCTGCCGACAATCTGGGTGCATTTTGTGGGGAAATCTGCCGCCAAACTGGGTGCATTTTGTGGGGAAATCTGCCGACAATCTGGATGCATTTTGTGGGGAAATCTGCCGACAATCTGGTTGCATATTGTAGGGAAATCTGCCGACAATCTGGGTGCATTTTGTGGGGAAATCTGCCGCCAAACTGGGTGCATTTTGTGGGGAAATCTGCCGACAATCTGGATGCATTTTGTGGGGAAATCTGCCGACAATCTGGATGCATTTTGTGGGGAAATCTGCCGACAATCTGGTTGCATATTGTAGGGAAATCTGCCGACAATCTGGGTGCATTTTGTGGGGAAATCTGCCACCAATCTGGGTGCATTTTGTGGGGAAATCAGATTTCTCCACAAAATGTTTGGGTGGGAGGTCCGAGGTCCGTGGGGTTGGAAGGTCGTGGGGGGCCCATAATTTTTTTTTTTGCTATGGGGCCCAGTCATTTCTAGCTACGCCCCTGCATGCGATCTATCGATTTCAATTGGATTGATTAAATCCGACATGTCCGATCAGGATTCAATGGGGATTCGATCGGTAGTGTGGTCAATTTTGCATTGATAACTATGCAAAATCGACCACACTACGGATCGAATCCCGAACTAATCCCGATCAGACATGTCAGATTTAATCGATCCAATCCAATCAAATTCGATTGATCGCATGTGAAATTGTATGGTGTACATGGGGCTTTTAACTGAAGGAGGATTTTACAGCAGAGAGGCAGAGCCGTGTGAGGAAGGAAATTGCTCCTAGTACTTGTGGTAATGTGTGCCCTAACATACAGCATTTTAAAAAAAATGCTTTCATCGACAGTATTCCTTTAAGTTTCCCGGTAAATTAAATTGTAATTCTACGGCTGGTTGGCAGTGCAGTGAGACAGATCCATCAGGCATTATGCGATGCATGCAGTACATTACCACATAATGTGAGCATTAACAGTGGCAGTAAAGCATACTTTCAATGTACTGTATGATTCAGAGTGTGCATCGCACCACATGCATAACACGTGGTGCGACTTTTCCTCTTTATATATATTAATTTAACTTTTTTTAGCAACATCACACCTTTCCTTTGAGGCCCCTTTTACACTTGCAGGGGAAACCTGCCTTGCGTTACCCTATTTTACCACAGGGGGCGTAAAAGCGATGAAAGTCTGTGGAGACTTTCACACTTATTGAGGTCCAATGCGGTGTGCTGGAAGTGTCCAATCTGACACAAGGGCTACAGCATGTTACTGCAAGCACAGTGCTTAACGCAATGGGTAATGGAAGTCTAAATGCGACGCAGTAAGTGTAAAAGCCGGAACATGGTGCATCCCGGCACGCATGTGGAGACCAGCGGGAATCCCAGTGACCTACTTCCTGCCCAGCAGGGAGTCTGTCACTGAACATGGTTAAAAACTTGCCTAACATCTAACAATGTTAAGTCCCACAAATAAAGATCTAATGCTGGGAACACATGATGAAACTTTCAGTCCGATCAACGTGGATCGGACGATTATTTCTGACCTGTCCGATCTGCTTCTGATCAATAAAGGGATTGATTTTGCAAAGCTATCAATGGAAAATCGAACCCTATCGATCGGGAGCAGTTTGGATGATACAAGTGGAGGGGGGAGCAGGGGAGGGGGGAGCAGGGGTTAGTGTAGTGTAGTGTAGTGTAGCTGGTGGGGCAGCAGAGGTAGTATAGTTGGGTACTGTAGCTTAGATAAAGGCATCTTGGGGGGAGAAGCTCTACAAGACACTCCTGCACCATGGACGCACCCAGGTTTAATATCTTTTTCCCTAGTTTTTGCCCTCTAAACCTAGGTGCGTCTTATTGTCTGGATCATCTTATAGTCTGAAAAATAGTGTACATTTTGTGAATCAGCCCATCTTGGCCCATATCCAATCAACTTTCCTTTTGAATTTTCTCCCAGGAGATAATTTTTCATCTTGTCTAAAAAAAAACTTTTCAGCTCTAAGCAATTGAAAAAGTACTAGAAAGTAGGTTAAAAAAAGTAATATCAAAGTTATTTTTTAGTAATTGCTTAGTGGAAGGGACCCTGAGCGCTACATAAAAATTATATTTGGACTTACCTGGGGCTTCTTCCAGCCCCCATAGCCCCTGTGGTCCCCCGGCATCCTCCTGGTCCCTTCTGTGGTCCTGGCTCCAGTAATCCGATGACTTCGGCTGAAGTTGCCCATGCGTGAACCCACTGCGCAACATCATGCCGGCATAAGAGACCTGCGCATGCGTGGTTCTCTAAGACTGAACCGCTCATGCGCAGGACTTTTATGCTGGTCGGCGTGATGATGATACGGATTACTGGAGCCAGGACCATTGAAGTGACCAGGTGGATTGCGGGGACCTTGTGGGCTACGTGGGGCTGGAGGAAGCCCAGGTAAGTCCAAATTTCATTTTTATGTTGCGCTCGGGGTCCCTTTAAAGGTATTTTATGGGTAAGTTTTGAAACCATCTATTTAAAGAAAACTCAGTATTAAATAAATACTAAATAATTTCCTTAGTCAAAGAAAGCTGTTATTTAGAAAGCTGTTAACATAACATTTAGGCTTCATTAATTTTTTTTTTGCCCCCAGTTCAGGGGTACTTTAACCACTTCCTGCATAGTGTACTGGGTGAGGGCTCTGCTTCGGACACAGGAGACCTAGGTTCGAATCTTTGCTCTTCCTGTTCAGTAAGCCAGCACCTATTCAGTAAGGAGACCTTGGGTAAGACTCCCTGACACTGCTACTGCCTATAGAGCGTGTCCTAGTGGCTGCAGCTCTGGCCCTTTGAGTCCCCCAGGAGAAAAGTGCAATATAAATGTTCTGTGTGTTGTCTACCCTTATTTGTCCGGGTATTCATACTAGCAAGTAAATTAGTTTCCACAAACATGAATCCTAGACTGTGGTAAAGTAATCAAATAAGACTGAAAGACTTGCCATGAAATGGTCACTCTATTCTATAAAGTACTGTGGAAAACCGTGCTAGCACTATACAAATATATAAAAATAACACTTAAAGTGCCACAGTGCTTCAAGAGTATGATCCTCAGCCAAGCACAAATGTGTAGATATCATGTTCGATTTCAGTAAATATCAAAAAGGCGACAGAAAGGCCCGTCAGTTGAGTTTACAACCTTAGTAAATCAGGCCTTCATTTTAGAGTATGAGCAATTACGAAGGCTTGTATTTGAAAAGCCATTAATTCTTCTACACATCCAATACTCCTAAATGCTGATATGTTTATCTTTTTTTTCCAAGAACACCAGGTGTGGCTTATTTTACTTCACAGGGAGCGTTTCCAGTGCATTTTGGTGATCTAAAAAGAGAGTGAATCAGTAAAATCCAACACAAAGCCTTGACAATTGGTTAAATCAATCGTGTGTTTTGGCAGATCATTCAGAAACAATTTGTATTAGTTGTTTATCAAATTATTAACTGCACAGATGTTGCTCGCTGAAGAGCAGCTGATGATTCTGGCTGCCAGAGACACAGACAAAGGTCTGCAGGAATAATTGGAGATGTGAACGGAATATGAAATGAATTTGCTGCTCTTAATTCCTATGCAAATCCTGACCTCTGATAGAGACTATCAATTACCCTGCATAGAATGAAAAGAAAGGAGTCTGTTTCCATTTTTTTAAAGACTTGGAAAAGGGGAAATATTTGCAATGGACAGTGTGATTTGTAAAGATCCCAACATCGTCGACTTGTTTGATTTAATCCCTGAACTTGGATTGATTCCTCCAGGGGAAAAGAAAGCAACCAGAGAGATAACCACAAGTCATAAGATTGCCCCAAGCTTGCCCCCCTACATCCAGTTCCTCCATAGTGGCTTCCAAAGCCAGGAGGTCCATCTGCCCAGGGTCATATAACAAGCATGGTCTCCATGACCCCCTAGGACAACCACTATGACTTCTCCCACCCGCAACAAGTGTGACCACAACACTGCCTGTCTTGCAAGGGCATCCCCTGTTACAGATCAGGGAGGGGAAGAAGTTAGGTCCCCCCACAGCCCTGTAACCCCCTTGCGGATCAAAGGGATACTCCTCCCGTAGATCCACCATTAGTTACAACATTCAGTTAACAGAGAATAAAATAAATAACGTTCAGATTTATATCCGTCTCATGTTGTTTTTTTTGTGGGGAATATTGGGAGATACAAGCTGGATTTTTGTACACTGTTTATGTCTTATTGTGTCTTCGGTCATCTGGAGTCCTGCGCCGCTGTTGCAACTACCACTCCACTGCAGGGGCAAGAGTGGGTTTATAGATCGGAGCCCCAGCAGAAGAATCAGGTTCTGGTTGGATTACAATAGACAAAAAGGAAAAATCCTTAGCACCAAGAAGGATTCTCACTGGTTCACTTAATGGTGGACCAATGAGAATCCTTCCTGGTGCAAGAAAGATTCCAATTGGTCTTTTGAAATCCAATAGGAGCCTGATGGTTAACAATGGGCTAAAATCCATTCCGATAGGCTGTGAACACAATGCGCATCCAGAGTAGTGTGGACCTAGCCTTTTGCACCTTTTGAGTCATTTTTGTGACCACCTGCATTGCCGGATCATTGGGATGCTTTTGTAAAGATGTAAATCATGATATGTAGTTTCCTGTACGGCAATCCAATTCTTGCTGAAGACTCAAAACACTGTGGGCCATATGCAATTTACTTTTTCACCTGAGTTTTCTCCTAGGTGATATTTTCATAACTTGTAAATAAAATGTTTTTAACCCCATGCTGTCCTCCGGTAGCGCTGGGATCAGTGAACGAGAACATGGTTCCCGATCACCAATCCGTGTCCCCAGCAGAAAAACCAAAGCGCTCTTACAAGAGGCTTCAGTCTTTCTGCACGTAAAATTTTCCACGTCATCCTTGTGCTTCCGGTTAGCGAGAAGCACAAGGAGAAAATAAAAAACTCAAGGTGGCCATCTTGTGGCCAAATAGCAAAACTACATCTACATATTTTTTACATTACAATTTACACATATAATAACATTAAAAATTAACAGTTTATTTCCCACACCAAAATATTACCCAAATAAATTTTTTAATGGAAAAAAAAATTTAAATAAATAATAATAAAAAAAGACATAAATACTCTAGTTACCTAAGGGTCTGAACTTTTTAAATATGCATTTGAAGGGGGTATACTACGAACATGTTTTAAATTATAAGCCTGTAAATAGTGATGGATGCAAAACGGAAAAAATGCACCTTTATTTCCAAAAAATATTGGTGCCATACATTGTGATAGGGACAACATTTAAATGGTGTCATAACCGAGAAAAACGGGCAAATAAAATACATAGGTTTTAATTATGGTAGCGTGGATTATTTTAAAGCTATAATGACCGAAAACTGAGAAATAATGAATTTTTTCAATTTTTTTCTTATTAATCCTGTTAAAATGCATTTATAAAAAAAATATTCTTAGAAAAATGTACCACCCAAAGAAAGCCTAAATAGTGGTGGAAAAAAAGAAGATATAGATCAATAAATTGTGATAAAGTTATTAGCGAATGAATGGGAGGTGAAAATTGCTCTGATGCATAAGGTGTAAAATCCCCGCGGGCTGAAATGGTTAAACCACCAGCAAGCAAGAAAATACTCAGAATCATTTTGGAAGGACTTTTCCATCTACTTTTTGGTACTTTTTCCATTGCAGAGTGCTAAAAAGTTATTTTAAAATAAAGATGAAAAATTATCTCCAAGGAGAAAACTCAGGAGAACAAGTGAATTGCATATGGGCCTGTATGTTGTATTTTAGTGCTATTTGCATTTCAGTCCCATTCAGTGTTGTTGAACATTCGTGACGAGTATGGATGGGCAAATATGGCAATTTTGTTTTGCAATCATTTTTATGAAAATATCAGATTTTTGCACAAATGAGAATGTCTACAAAAATAAAAGAGCATGAGAAATCTAATTTGGAGCAAATGCAGTGAGGTGTATAGATATAAAAAAAAAACATATTTTCATACAAATTAGTATTTATGCAAAAATGTATGGACGTGCACATGAAAATACATTTTATCCAAATGCATGACTTTAATTGGCCATCAGGAAATGGTCTGAAAGTCAACATTTCTACTTTGCTCTAAAAGATTCCTCACAGCTTGAAAGCTACTATCCCAGAATCTTTCTTTAGCAGAATATCACTGAAATGGTTAAACAAAGCACTTTGTCCTGCTATTCTGCTTCAAATATGCATCCAAACTGGAGATAACAGTGAAAAGGAGCTTTCTGTGAAGCTCTCTGTGCTTCAAGCACACAGACAGCTCAGAACAACTTAATTAGATTATTAAGATGTTAATATATAATAAAAAACAGTATGAATAAAATGTAATGGCAGGTTTCAGGGCAAGATAAGCTTCACTTTGGAAACTTGTAATTTGTAAACAGACAATATTACTTATGCACAAAAGCAAATATAACTGTATGAGTAATAATAGGAAAACACATTTTTACTGAATGTTACGTCGGAGTTTCAGACCACTTTAAGTTTGCGAAAATGTCTATATTTTTGAACATTGAAATGTCTATATTTTGAACACTGTGCAAATCATAAACAAAAAGACATCCATATTGGAAATAATATCAATATAGTCTCAACATCTCCGATAATATTACAATAATCTTTATTAAATGCCAGTACAGTTCAAAACAGTTCAAAAAGGACACCGTAGTGTGTATAACACAAGAGTGATATAGACGACAAAATATATGTACATATATGCTTGCTCAAATAGCATGACAGGTGCTGCAAAACAAAACAAAAAAATGTAGATAACATAAACACAATTCTAATGCTTCATTCAAAATATAAATGGCTGCACTAAACGACCTTGACGTCTGTAAATGAGTGTTTGCCTCTGTAATATAATAAAGACATAAAGATGCCAAGACTGGTCTAAAAAACACTGGAAAGGAAGATAAATAAAGTAGTTACCAGACACCTGTGATCGCCGCACTGCAGCCCCCACGTAGTTCCTGTTTTTTGAACATTTTTAAAAAATGTAGAGTCAGGCACAATGCAAATTTCAATGTGAAAATGACCTTGGTGAAAATTCAAGCTCATCTCTCCCTACTTTCAAGTGCCCAGAATACTGCATAGTAAAATGCACAGAAAGTATGCATTTTTCTGCGTTATTCCTAGCTCAACTAATCCCTCAGGGAGCAATCACACTTATCTCTGTAAGTGAGTGGCAGAAGACTGGAAACAGTGACACCGTTACCGTCCTCCATACATGGGCCTAGTTCCAAGGTTTATGTAATTTGCATTAGAGTTGCATGCAAACTAGCCACATTTTCATGCATGCGTGTAATGACTGTTTTTTTTTAATCTATTCATTGCTCTGGCGAGTGAACTAAGCTGTTTCTTTTGGAGATCGCTACATTTAGGTAGGAGGTGTGCCCAATTATTATGTAAAATAATAAAAAATGCACACGGATGCAGTCCTTATCAGTATGGCTGCGACACTGATAGGAGCAGAATGTGTGCGCAAATTGAGGAGAGGGTGGGGATGTGGAGTAAAGATCCACTCCCCCTATTGTGCGGCGCCATGGTACGGAGGGGAGGAGATGAGCCCATTGTGACGAGGCAGAGAGGTGGGCACACCAGTGATTCAGCTATCCGGGAAGCATCCAACCCCATGTCCCTGCTGAGTCATTCGTGATGATTCATCGGTCTGTGAACGATAATCGGTGTCTGTTGGTTGTGCAACAACATTTCAATAAACATCATTCTTCTTCCAACAATTTGACTTGACTTGTTTGTATGTTTCTGGAATTAGGGGGGGAAACCATAGTGACCAGAGGAAGACCACACAATCATGGGAAGAACATAATACATCATGCAGATAGTGTTCCTCAAATCTGAACCTGGAACCTAAGAAGTCGAGTGTGTTATCCACCAGTGGTGTCACTAGGGGGGTGCGATAGGTGCTGACCGCACCAGGTGTCACCAGCAGGGGGGTGACACCAAGCTCCAGGTTAAGGGAGAGTGGAGTATGGCTATGTAAATATAGACCAGGCTAGTGACTGATGTACTTCTCCCTCTTGCTCCTATCCCTTCTGGCTGCTCTGTGTTGAGATGATAACGGAGTTCAGAGGCCACCAGGGCCACATGGTGATCATCTTAACATCCATCTCTAGCAATGTTACCACCTAGTGAGGTTGGAGGTTCATGGGATAAGAGGGAGTGACACCATGAGTTTCTGCATCGGGTGACACCAACCCTAGTGACGCCCCCTGCTACACACTGTGCCACTGTGGCAAAGAGGTGGCCCAAACAGTTCGGCGTTGGACAATTCCCGGTGAATTTACACTGTTTGCATTCTTGGCGAACTGCGAACATATGGCGTGTTCGACCCGCCCCCTATACATCATCATGGAGCCAAACTTTGACCCTTTACCTCACAGTCAGCAGACACATGGCAGCCAATCAGCTAGCACCCCTTCCTAGACCCCCCACCCCCTGTTAAAAAGCAGTTGCGATGGCCATATTGGATTAATTGTCTGCTGGCTGCTGACTGTTAAGGTGGCCATACACTCGTTAAATTAGCATCAGATAGATCATCAGCAGATATTCTGACCAATCTGATGTGTTTAGGAACATTTTTTACTAGGAACAGATTTCCAGTAGATTTCAGTATGAAATCTATTGAAAATCGAACTGATGGCATTTTGTTGCCATCAGATTTCCATTAGGTCCAATGCAAAATGATAAGCCATCTGAAGAGATAAGCCTACATTTTCCAACATGTCAGATAGATTGAAATCGAACGAAATCAGCCGCAAATCGATTGATTGGTCAATCGATTTGCGATCGATCGATTTCGATCGGCCGAAAGTTTAATTTAATGGCAGTATTTGTATAGCACCTTTCTCCTGTCGAACTCAAAGCGCTTGCGAGGCAGCCACTAGAGCGCACTCAGTAGGCAGTAGCAGTGTTAAGGAGACTTGCCCAAGAAACTCCTTACTGAAATAGGTGCTGGCTTACTGAACAGGCAGAGCCGAGATTTGAACCCAGGTCTCCTGTGTCAGAGGCAGAGCCCTTAACCATTACACTATCCAGCCTGGCTGAGTGTATGGGCCCCTTTAGTGAGAGCAGGGTCAGACTTCCTGCAGATAGGTAGAAAAAGCATTAGCTAGGCCTGTGTTCATTTTCCTCACTTGCTGTGAAAGCACTTCAAACAGCCCTATTGAGGGCTAGCCCATCGGTCTCCTGTGGTTTTTTTGTGTTTGACACTCTACAGCCCACTGACACCCAGAGCTGTGTGCGCATTACTGCTGTTGCTACATTAAGTTACAGGCAGAGAGCCACTACAATGCATTATTATTTCACTGTATTCTGATACTACTGTTGCATTTCTCTGTGTGTGGCACTCCACAGCCCACTGACACCCAGAGCTGTGTGCATAGTACTGCTATTGTTGTTGCCTCATTAAGTTGCACACACAGAACCGCTCCAGTGCATTATTATTTAACTGTATTCTGATAGTACTATTGCATTTCTCTGTGTGTGACACTGCACAGCCCACTGATACCCAGAGCTGTGCATAGTGTGATTTCTGCCTGGTTCCTGGTACTTCAAAGAATTTCGGGATCCACTATGAGAAAGAAGAAAGACCAGGAGCCAAATGAAGCAAAACGTCTAAACAATTGAGTAATTATGTTGCTTCAAAATGTATACTCACAAAGGGGGGTTGCACTAAATCAGACAACACGTTTCATGAGATCTTACCTGCCGCTTCCATCTTACCTGCCGCTTCCTCAGGTCAATCTAACAGCAGTGCCTGACAGTTTTGGCCAACAGGAGTTAGTGTTTCTATTTATATATACCTGTACCATGATTTGTACCTAAGCCACTACTGCAAAGGAAAGACAGTGTGCCTAATGGATTGTGCCTGGGGAGGGGGGGGGGATTGGGGTGGGGCTTGGGGTGAGCCTCACTACTTACCTACTGGATGCTGCTCTTCTGGTCCCCGGCCAGTATGGGATTCGCCATCTTCTCCAAAATGTTGTTGTTTCCAGCAGTGTCTCGTAAGCAATGCAATGCGTGCTGGTAGATGTAGTCCGCTGTTGTGTTTTGTTTTTTTTTTGCTTCCTCTGTCTAGCAATTAAAAACAAAGTAATGTCATTCCTGTCTATGAAAGAGGCAGTGGAGTATGCAGGTGGCAGCATTTCTGACGGATCAGCCATTAATTAATAGGGCCATGATGTCACACTCTTCCACCCCTCCACCGCTTTACATTTGTCAGTACAGTTAAAGGACACCCGAGGTGAAAATAAACAAATGAAATAAACAATTGTACCTGTCTTCCTTCTCCGAAAAATTACTTTTTAAAGATATTCCACAGTGTGATTTTATGTTTAAATCTACTTTTTACATTTTAACTGTTTTATTGTTTTTGCTCAATGACACATTCATTGAAGTATGCCAGAGCTAAAATCTATGAACTATTGACCCTGTTATCTCGTTCCTGCTCTCAGAAGCCATTTTTTGCTAGGAAAGTGTTTTATAGTTGGAATTTCTTGTCACACTGTAGTCACTTCCTGTCTGACTCAGGACTGAAACAGCCACTTACTAACCTGATATTTAACTTTTTCAGACAGACAAAGAAAAAAAGGAACACAGCATCGTTATTTGTGTGCTAGGCACTGTACATACACATGTCTATCTCATCATGTCACATGTCACCTCGGGTATCCTTTAATATATAGGGTTAGAGTTATCAGGGGTAACAGCACAGAAGGGTAAATCCACATTCATGTTAAAAATAAAACTAATTAGTAATTAACTTCAGCACAACTCTATGCGTCACATAAACTGTCGCAGTATTACTCACTTACTGTTTAACTCTCCTAGCCTACAAGTGTACTGCAGGAATTTTGTATTGGATATGACTGAACAAAAGCTGTGAGCAGACATTTGACATTGTGAATTCCCTGCAGACATGACTTGCCCTAGATATGTGTATGAGACACCAGTGGCGAGGGAAATTGGGGACAGAAAGCTGAAAATTCTGTGTGGATGCATCTACCAAACAGTTCATTTTTGTTGCACACATTTTAGAAAGCATAATTCAGAAAATAATATCTGAGTGCAGATTGAACTTGAAATATAATTTAACTACCAATCACAAAATGTTGCTATCACAATGACATATATTCTTTTTAAAAAAAAAAAAATAAAGGTGTAAGGTCAGGCCCAACAGAGGAAGGTAAGAAATAAGGGAGATAAGGAAGTGTAAGACGTTAGGGTTAGGCTAGGTCGTCTAAAAGAATCCCCTCAAAATGGATTTTGGCAATTTATTCAAGCCCATATTTATGCTGGTATCTCACACCAAGATATACACCAATAGTTATATCAACAATGTGAATTAAATATTTTTAGTATCGACAAATACATTTGTTTCATTAAAGAAATATTGATAAATAAATTGTTTTATTACAGTAGTATTGATAATTTAATTTATTACATTACAAAGGCTTTACAAAGCCAAAGACACCATTGTATCCTATTCCTAATGGTAATGTTCAAATATTACTTAACCACTTCACCTCCAAGAGTTTTTCCCCTCAAAAACCAGAGCAATTTTCGCCTGTCAGCGCTCCTTCCAATAATTTGCCTATAACTTTATTGCTACTTATCATAACAAAACAATCTATATCTTGTTTTTTTCGCCACCAATTAGGCTTTCTTTTGCGGTACTTTTTGCTAAAAATTATTTAATTCTAACTGCGTTTTAACAGGAAAAATAAGAAAAAAATGGAAAAAATTAATTATTTCTCAGTTTTCATCCATTATAGTTTGAAAAGAATACATGCTACCGTAATTGAAACCTATTTGTCCCAGTTATTGCAACGTTTAAAATATTTCCCTAGTACAATGTATGTCGCCAATATTTCATTTGGAAATAAAGGTGCATTTTTTTCAGTTTTGGGTTCATCATTATTTACAAGCCCATAGTTTCAAAATTAACAGCAATCTTGGCATACATATTAAAAAAGTTCAGTCCCTCCCTAAGGTAACTGTTTATGTAGTTTTTTTTAATTGTATTTTTTTTTAATACCCCCAAATATTGGGTAATTATGGGATAGTGTGGGAGTTAATGTGTTCATTTAAAATGTATTTGTGGGTCTTTTTTAATTAAATGTGTATAGGTGTAATTTTACTATTTGGCCACAAGATGTCCTTGCGCATTACTTCCTACTGCGTCTCTATAGTACACTAAATAGGAAGTAATGCATGTATGGGTTCCGTCAGAAGTAAACAAACGATCGCGGCATCTCTTTGATGTCTGTGACCATTCATACGGGGACAGAGATAAATGAATGGGAACTGCGTTCCCATTCATTCATCTTTTGTCTAATGATCAGCGGCAATAAACTGGGGGGGGGGAGGAGGAGTATGAGACGGTAAGGGAAGTAGTAGGTACGTCCCTGCAAGGGGAAGGGGTAATTTTCAGGGACATAGTCACTCGTCCCGGGGGAGGTGGAGTGGTTAAAGGGAGCCTGAACCAAGTAAATTTATTTAAAATAAACACATGATGTAGCTGCAGATTAATATTACATATTTACTTTGCAGTCAGTTCCTCTCAGATGCTCACGATTTTCTTCTAACAATGATTCCTTGCAGTACCGACTAGACCTAGTCAGAACTGGAAGCCTTAGGGCCCTTTTACACTATATCAGTTGCTGTTATTTGTAACTGAAAGGACAACTGATGTACAGTTCAGTGTCCATGTTTCCCTATGGCCTCTTTCACACTATGGGCTTGATTCACAAAGCCGTGATAGCCCATATTACGGTCGCGGTAGCGTTTTGCGCGCAGTATAACGCACGTAACTGTTTTTTGTGCGCAATCGTGATTTTTTTGCGCACAAATGCGAATGACGTTTTCGTGCAAAAATTCACATTTACGTTATGTAACCATTACGTGCGTTATAGCGCGCAAAACGCTAGCACAACCGTAATATGAGTTATCACAGCTTTGTGAATCAAGCCCAATATGCTAAAAAGCTGAAGCTTTTTCACAATGCATTGCTATTGAGAAAAAAAAATGCGTTCAAATATAGCAACATAGCAACGCATTAAGTGTAAAAAAGCCCTTAGGGCCCTTTTCCACTATGGCCTCGATTCATCAAGACTTATCGAATCAATTACCAACAGCTCGGTGAAACACCAAACTCGATAAGTTGATTTCAGGATTCATCAAAGTTATCTACAGCTGTTAGCGAGCATTCGGTAACCATTCGGTAATGATGCGGTAAAACGGAAGAAAGTGCAATTCATGAAAATGAAAGTGGGCGTGGTTTAGCGTTATATTTAGGATTAGTTATTTCCTTCACTGCTCTGTCGTTATTCCTGTCAGATCACTGCTGACAGAGAAGATGGAGCCATTTGAAGTGGTTATGTATCAGCTGAGAGTGATTCAAAGGCGCAGAAGGGCAAGAATAAGGTCTAGAATTACATCAATTTGCAAGAGAATGGATTTATTTGCTATACCAGGACATCTGCATTTCTCTTGAATCATCTTGTAAGAGAACACAGGCAGTGCCAGGGTTAACTAAATTGCTAGCTGCATTACATTTTTGCAGAAAAGGCTCCTATCAAGCCATAGCTGGCAAAATTGTGGGATTGACCCAAACCACTTCCAGAATCCAGGTCTAGGTGTTAAGCCCTATTCGGAATGTTGCTATGTGGTGTTCAAAGGACTGCCTTTTTACCCACAATTCCACGGGAATCTTATGGCCTTGTGTTGAATTACCGCTGTAAAATGGAAATATCGACACGTTACCGAATGGTTACCAAATGTTATCGAATTCACACCGAATGCGGAAAAACCTTGATGAATACAACTAGAAATCGATAAACTTCGAATTCGGTAATTTAACGAACTGGAAAAAGCTCACTGCTCACTGCTACTGTGAACGCACACGCATGCCGCAAAGGCTGGGACTTGGGTGGCTGCAGCCCAAGGGAGCACGTGAACATGAAAGAGGGGTTGCTACATATAAAAGAGGAGGTTGAAAATTGGGAGCAACATATGAAAAAAAACCGATGCCCAAGGGAGCTTTTACTGAAAGAGAGGGGCTACATACAGTACATGGATGATAAACATGGAAGAGGGGGCTGCACATGGAATGGGAGGGGCACTGCTGCACATGAAAGATACACCAATATTTCTCTCCACATACATCCCGGATTTCACCTCCACAGAGGAGGAGAAGAAAACCCAACATCCTACTGGAGGAAGAGGAAACAACCATGCAAATAGCTGCCCGATATGTTGCTGCTTGCAACCAGCAGAGAGGAACATGATACCCCACAGACTGTATGGAATGTATATCCCTTATACTTCCCCCTATACCCTCCTCATCCAGCCCCCTATATTGTCCTTCATATGCTCCACACCCTTATGGGCTGTATAGGACAACCCCCATACTCTTCCCTTATTCCCACAACCACCTCCCATGCTAACGCTAATGTTTTGCTTTGGCAATGCTAAATGTATTTGGTCCGGCCAATAAAGCTTTTTTTTATTTGCATTTGGACATACTTGGCCTAGGGACACAGAAAGTATAAATCCACCCTTGCACACGTTACCCCATTAACACAGAGCATGCTGTGTGTCACTGCGCTGAAACGCAACACACCACACTTGATGTGGAAGCCCTATAGGAATCAAGGTCAGATTTATAGATTTTTAGCCCCTAGGCCAACTTTCTTGCAGCTTCTCTTCCATGTGCAGCACTCCCTCCTATTCATTGTGCAGCCCCCTCTTCCATGTCTAACATTCATGTACAGCAGCCCCCTTCAGTTCTATATAGGTCCCTTGGGCAGCAGCTCCCTATTTCCATGTGTTTATCCTTATTTGCAACCTTTGCATTCCATTTGCAGCCCCTTCTTCCATATGCAGCAATCCCTCTTCCATGTCCAGTCGCCCCTTGGCCAGCTGCTGCCCAAGGACAGGGCTTTAGTGGCCTTTTCAGAAATCTAGGTCTAATAGAAATATCAATGCATCACGTTTATATTGTCTTTTGCGATAAGTGCGACAGAGTGGGTGTGAAAGGGCCCGTAGACATTTTTGGCTAATCAAACCTTTTATTGGGTAAAAATAATTATTTGATGGATGGCTACCTTAAAGGACCACTATCGTGAAAAAGCAAGCAGTTAAAAGCTGACAAAACTGACAGGTTTTAGACCAGTCCAGTGGGGGATTCTCAAGCTTTTCTTTGATTTCAATAGCATTTCCCGAACAACAGTTGCAAACTGCTAAAATAGTGTGCAAGTGAGTAGGGAGGCTGTCTGGTCTGTCTTAAAGTGGTCTGACAGTCAGCATTTCTACTTTGCTCTAAAAGATTCCTTACAGCTTTAAAGCTACTATCTCAGAAAAAAATTGTAGCAGAACATCATTGAAACAGTTAAACAGCACCTTGTCCTGCCATGGAAAGTTAAAATCCACATCCAGACTGGAGATAACAGTATATTTGCTTACATTCCAATGTTGTTACATTTGTGTGTAAACAACTGAAAACACTCTCTGAGAAGCTCTCTGTGCTTCAAACACACACAGTTCAGAACCGCTCACTAGAAGATTTTAATATATAATAAAAAGCAGCTGGAATAAAATGCAATGGCAGATTTCAGGGCAAGATAAACTACACTTTGGAAACTTGTAATTTGTAGACAAACACTATTACTTGTGCACAAAAGCAAATATGATAACTGTATGAAGAAATGGATACGTCCAAAACCTGTCAGTTCTGTCAGCTTTTAACTGCTTACTTTTTTCGTGATACTTGCTTCACTTACATAACATATGTATTGCACTGTCCACATTTTGATTTTAGTGATTTTTCTACAGTAAAAAAAAGAGAAAATCTTTATTAGCATTTCCCATTTTAAGTGTGGCTATTTTGAAGCCAATCATGATGTCATTTCCTCCATTAGTCTCCTCTGCCTGATTGTGTACGCATTGCCCACCCTCCACTATAGAAAGCGCATTGTCTCTGCATGAGGAATATTGGCCAATCAGAGAGGAACAGAGGTGTGGGAGGGGAAAACAGGAGGAAAAGAGGCTTCAGCCAATCAGGCTGCATTAGTTAAGTCTGAGGGGGAAGTATAGAAGCAAAAAAGGACAACCCAACATGCCCTGCAACTTCCTTTTTATGTACCAAATTGTGTGTGTACCAAATAAGAGTCAGGTAAACCTGGGAATGATCATTTATCAACAAGAAAAGTAATAGTGATTTTAACTTTTGGATTCCCTGGTGAGCATCCTTATTACTTCAGCGCTGCGTAATATGTTGGCGCTTTATAAATACAATAAATGAATAAAATACATACATTACTTGTTTACCAGATAAAAATAAAGAATTGATTTTTTATTTTATGCGCGACAGTTACACTTTAAGGAGTAATTGGGCAAGACTCCCTAATTCTCCAGGGTGGCCTTCTGAGTGCACGCCCTTAATGGCTACAGGTCTAAAGTGCTTTGAGTCCGACAGAACAAAAGTGCTATACAAATGTTAACATTATTATTATTATTATTATTATTATTATTATTATTACATATGTGATTCAGGTGAATGTGCAGGTTTATGCAGTGTCAGCTTATATGGAGCTTCTTAACTAGACTAGCGCCGGGCACATGTGATTGTGATTCCACAGCGGATTTATTACACCTAGTTAACACGTCATTAGGTGGGCCAGTGGGAATAAGAAGACAGTGTGGCAGTGACAGCTCTAACAAAAGACATGTTTCAGGTCCTCCTGCAAAGCGTTGATGTGATCTTGCGCGGTTACAGGAGGCCGCCCATCCATCCAGCCTATTTACAGGCTGCCTTTTATTCTTTCATCATATTTTCTAATGAATAAAACTAAATAGAATGAATACTGTGATCAGTCTGTTTGCCGACCTCTGAAAGACCTCAGCAGTAAAATGATGTTGTCAGCTCCTGTCCTCACATCCAATAAGTTCTGCCTTTCAGTTCCCTGCAGCCCAAACAAAAGGCACACAACAATATCAATTAATCATGCAGCAGGCAAACAAGGAGATTTATTCCACTACAAATAGCCTCACAGAGAGACACTGAATGGCTGTGATTAGCATGTGAAAAGGGAAGCAAAACTCCACAGTTCAACAGCTAAAGAGCAATTTGATGGGGCTGGGATGGGGAAATTACTTGATTAGTGTCTGTAGTAGAGATCACAATTAGAGCACCTCTGTCATGAATCCTGACTAGGAGAAGCGGAGCAGCCAAAATAAAGCCATAGTATTGAAGAGCACGGATTCTGTAATGGTCAAATAATGCCAGAAAGGGAATGCTTACCTGAATGCGCACTGATACACCTGCTGCTCCTGTGTGTAGGGCTACATGTGCGTGATTCATCCATGATAAACATTTGCTAGGAAGCTAGACAGAGAGAACTGGTGATGTGTGTAAAACCCCTAAAGCTGCCAGCATATGTCAGAGGCTGGTCAATGTTGGGGACCTCAGAATGATTAAGATGAAATGGTACCCAAGGCAAGGTAATATCTTTACCTCCCCATGATTTTTTTTCTGATAAGATAAAGTGGTAAATGGGTCAAAGGAGGTGGCAGCTGGGCCCTTTGACACAGACTAGGCCCAAGGCAGGCACCTGCCTAGGCTGCCCTGTGGATGATTCTGCTCTGTGGGGGACCCCTCTGCTACCAGTAAGCCTTTGTCCATCAATGCTTAAAGCAAAGGGGAGGAGGTGCCCGGGTGTAAAAGAGGGAGGTGGTGATATTTAAAGGGACTCCGAGCAGTGCCTGTGGGTATGCCTTTAAAGAGACTCTGTAACATGAAAAACATCCCCTGGGGGGGTACTCACCTCGGGTGGGGGAAGCCTCGGGATCCTAATGAGGCTTCCCACACTGTCCTCTGTCCCACGGGGGTCTCGCCGCAGCCCTCCGAACAGCCGGCGACTGTGCCGACTGTCAGTTCAATATTTACCTTTGCTGGCTCCAGCGGGGGCGCTGTGGCGACTTTCGGCACGGAAATAGACGGAAATACCCGATCTCCGTCGGGTCCGCTCTACTGCGCAGGCGCCGGAAACTTGTGCCTGCGCAGTAGAGCAGACCCGACGGCGATCGGGTATTTCCGCCTACTTCGGCGCCGACAGCCATCAGAGCGCCTGCGCAGGAGCCAGGAAGGTAAATATTGCGTCACCGCTGTACGGAGGGCTACAGCGAGACCCCCGAGGGACGCAGGACGGCGTGGGAAGCCTCATTAGGATCCTGAGGCTTCCCCCACCCGAGGTGAGTACCCCCCAGGGGCCGTTTTGTCGTTACAGTTCCTCTTTAAGCATACCCACAACTAATTAATTATATCCTCACACCTACCGGCATGATGTTTGTAATTATATCCCCCGTGTTCCTTGTATTTCATTGCATTGCACTGAATGGAGCTGCCGACACTGGGGAAAGTGTCGTCCTGCATAATACAATGCTGAATAAGGAATCCAAGATGGCGGCCCCCAATTTCGATTGCAAAAATAGCGGTTTATATATCAATGGAAAGAGGAGAAAGAGAGCTTCAAAATGGTATGCATCTTTCCATAGTTACTGCACTTCTCGGAGTCCCTTTAAAGCAACTCTAATTCAAGCACAAAAAAAGAGACTTAGATAGATGGAAGACTCTTGATCCATTAGAACTTTCCTCTCCCGCTCACCTCTCTTCATCCCCTCGTTCCACCACCAGGCCCCGAGCTAAAGTCTTCAGACTAAAATGTCGGAATATGCCTTTGGGATTCCTCAGGCAGCCTTTTGAAGTACTCGTTTCCCTGAATACTTCCAAAGATAAGCCGATTTGTCCAGTGCAGGTGCAAGTCCGGGCTTGCGTATACACAGTATGGACACGCCCATCGTTGGGAGTACTGGGGGTCCTAGTAACAGGAGAACTTGACTCAAGAAGAGATACACCCTCAAAGATGACAAGCGATATACGTGATTTACTTTTTGGGGACGGCCTTTTCCATCAATATAATTATATTATATTAACCTTTTTATACACCTGGCGCCAATAGAGAAAAGATTTACGGTTATCCTAATCTTCTTTCATCCTGCCCATTGCTGCTCTGCTCCTTGCTGGTTCGTCCATCATTTACCTTCTCCTCCCTTTCCTCCTCATCACTGGACTCACAGCTAACCTGTAACTTTACAAATGTAAAACATCAGATAGTTACCTCGGGAGGAGAAAGCCTCTGGATCCTAATGATGCTTCCCCCATCCTCCTGTGCCTCATTCCAGCTTTGGCAGCCGCAAAGAATTCAAAACAGTAACAAGAGTAGTGGCCTCAAGGACAGGTTTGTACTCTTTACAGCCCAAGGCCACTGTCAGCAGCCGCCCCCCTTCAGTATATACAGTATAGGCAGATGACCCCGCCTCCTCCCTCCAGTATAGGTAGTCCGTTGACCCTTCCCTCCAGGATAGGTAGCCAGATTACCTCCCCCTTCCGCCTCCAGTTTAGATTACACCCCCTTCCCTTCAGTATATGTATCATGATGACCTCTCCCCCCCCCCCCCCTTCCTTCTAGTATAAGAAGCCAGATAATCTTCCCCCACCTTCCATATAGGTAGTCTGATGACCCCCCCTCACTCTTTTATGGGTAGCCTGGTGACTCTTCACTATCCTCATATAGCCTGCTGCCCACCCATGGCCTATGGGGCCTTGGCTTAAAAACGGCCCTGAGTGGCCTGCCTGCCTGCTTTCCGCAAGCACTCCAGTGGAAATAGCCGAGCACAATCAAGTCCGTTCTACTGCACAGGGGTGCATGCCTGGGCAGTAGAGCTACCTGCCAAGTAGCGTGAACTCGATTTAACTCGGCTGTTTCTGCTGGAGCTCCAGGGAAAGCTGTTAGCGCACCTGCGCAGGAACACCAACAAGCAGACTTCCGGGGGTCTCAGAGCTGGATCCCCTCTGCTAAGGAGGAATGGTGAAGCCTCTTTAGGATCCAGGCGCTTTCCCCTCCCGAGGTAAGTACCCTTAGGGGCCCTTCTCTTCCCTTTAGGTACATTTTGATAACATAGTTAGTATCATGAGTTGGGTCTTCTTTGGAAGGTACAGGGGGACTATCGGACATTGAGGGAAGCCTCAATAGGATCCAGAGGCTTCCCTCTCTTTAGGTAAGTACCTCTTTTTGTACCCAAGTTTCGGTTTGGGTGCACTTTAAAAATGTATCACATGATCAGACTGCAGAAATTTTCCCTCTTAAAGAGGAACTCCAGTGAAAATTATGTAATAAAAAAAGTGCTTCATTTTTATAATAATTATGTATAAATGATTTAGTCAGTGTTTGCTCATTGTAAAAGCTTTCCTCTCCTTGATTTACAATCTGACATTTATCACATGGTGACATTTTTACTGCTGGCAGGTGATGTCAATGGAAGTACCTGCTGCTTGCTTTTTTTGGCAGTTGGAAACAGCTGTAAACAGCTATTTCCCACAATGCAATGAGGTTCACAGACAGGAAAATGCCAGGAAAATGGTCCTCACAGTCTCCTGTGGGAGGGGTTTCACCACAATATCAGCCATACAGCGCCCCCTGATGGTCTGTTTGTGAAAAGGAATAGATTTCTCATGGGAAAGGGGGTATCAGCTACTGATTGGGATGAAGTTCAATTCTTCGTCACGGTTTCTCTTTAAAACAGAAGGTATTTGTGATTATTCAGGTTGGGGTGAGCATCTGAGGTGCCCCACTCCCACCAGGGGCGTCGCTAGCCCTGTTTTAGGGGGGCACGTGCCCCCAATCTTTCCTGGGGTGCCACGGATCTCCGCCCGGCCGCCCCCTCTGTCAAGACTCAGCGGCTCCCTCCAGCCGCCGCATCACTGACAGTCTCAGACCTCAGGATCAGGCGGCGAGCCGGCGACCAATCGTGCGGGCGCTAGGACCCAGCGCCCGCACTGATATGCGGAAGTGACATCACTTCCGCATATCGAGCGGGTGCGTCCAGCGCCCGCTCGTACATCTGGTCAGGTCGCCGCTGATCCTGAGGTCTGCTGAGAGGTAGGGGGGGAGCGGCGGCGGCTAGAGGGGGGGCCTCCCTGTCACTCACTCACCGAAGGGGCTCCCTGGCACGCACTCACTCCCTAAAGGGGCTCCCTGTCACTCACTCACTGCCTAAAGGGGCTCCCTGTCACTCACTCACTCCCTAAAGGGGCTCCCTGTCACTCACTCACTCCCTAAAGGGGCTCCCTGTCACTCACTCACTCCCTAAAGGGGCTACCTGTCACTCACTCACTCCCTAAAGGGGTTCCCTGTCACTCACTCACTCCCTAAAGGGGCTCCCCTGGCACTCACTCACTCCTTAAAGGGGCTCCCTGGCACTCACTCACTCCCTAAAGGGGCTCCCTGGCACGCACTCACTCCCTAAAGGGGCTCCCTGGCACTCACTCACTCCCTAAAGGGGCTCCCTGTCACTCACTCCCTAAAGGGGCTCCCTGTCACTCACTCACTCCCAAAAGGGGCTCCCTGGCACGCACCCACTCCCTAAAGGGGCTCCCTGGCACGCACTCACTCCCTAAAGGGGCTCCCTGTCACTCACTCACTCCCTAAAGGGGCTCCCTGTCACTCACTCACTCCCTAAAGGGGCTCCCTGGCACGCACCCACTCCCTAAAGGGGCTCCCTGGCACGCACCCACTCCCTAAAGGGGCTCCCTGGCACGCACTCACTCCCTAAAGGGGCTCCCTGGCACGCACCCACTCCCTAAAGGGGCTCCCTGGCATGCACCCACTCCCTAAAGGGGCTCCCTGGCACGCACCCACTCCCTAAAGGGGCTCCCTGGCACGCACCCACTCCCTAAAGGGGCTCCCTGGCATTCACCCACTCCCTAAAGGGGCTCCCTGGCACGCACTCACTCCCTAAAGGGGCTCCCTGTCACTCACTCACTGCCTAAAGGGGCTCCCTGTCACTCACTCACTCCCTAAAGGGGCTCCCTGTCACTCACTCACTCCCTAAAGGGGCTCCCTGTCACTCACTCACTCCCTAAAGGGGCTACCTGTCACTCACTCCCTAAAGGGGCTCCCTGTCACTCACTCACTCCCTAAAGGGGCTCCCCTGGCACTCACTCACTCCCTAAAGGGGCTCCCTGGCACTCACTCACTCCCTAAAGGGGCTCCCTGGCACGCACTCACTCCCTAAAGGGGCTCTCTGGCACTCACTCACTCCCTAAAGGGGCTCCCTGTCACTCACTCCCTAAAGGGGCTCCCTGTCACTCACTCACTCCCTAAAGGGGCTCCCTGGCACGCACCCACTCCCTAAAGGGGCTCCCTGGCACGCACTCACTCCCTAAAGGGGCTCCCTGTCACTCACTCACTCCCTAAAGGGGCTCTCTGTCACTCACTCACTCCCTAAAGGGGCTCCCTGGCACGCACCCACTCCCTAAAGGGGCTCCCTGGCACGCACTCACTCCCTAAAGGGGCTCCCTGGCACGCACCCACTCCCTAAAGGGGCTCCCTGGCATGCACCCACTCCCTAAAGGGGCTCCCTGGCACGCACCCACTCCCTAAAGGGGCTCCCTGGCACGCACCCACTCCCTAAAGGGGCTCCCTGGCACGCACTCACTCCCTAAAGGGGCTCCCTGGCACGCACTCACTCCCTAAAGGGGCTCCCTGGCACGCACTCACTTCCTAAAGGGGCTCCCTGACACTCACTCACTTCCTAAAGGGGCTCCCTGGCACTCACTCACTCCCTAAAGGGCCTCCCTGTCACTCACTCACTCCCTAAAGGGGCTCCCTGTCACTCACTCACTCCCTAAAGGGGCTCCCTGTCACTCACTCACTGCCTAAAGGGGCTCCCTGTCACTCACTCACTGCCTAAAGGGGCTTCCTGTCACTCACTCACTGCCTAAAGGGGCTCCCTGGCACTCACTCACTGCCTAAAGGGGCTTCCTGTCACTCACTCACTGCCTAAAGGGGCTCCCTGGCACTCACTCACTACCTAAAGGTGCTCCCTGTCACTCACTATCGGGGTCCCTGTCACTCACTACCTAACTGGAGGCGCCTGTCACTCACTAGCTAACCTGGGGGTCCCTGTCACTCACTACCTAACTTGGGGGGGCTACCATATTAAGGGGGCATTCTGCCTATTTATGTGAAATGCTGTCTATTTATGTGCCTCATGACTGCTGAATGTGTCTTGTTGGGAGCCTTATGATTTGTTGGGGGCCTCATGATTGCTGAATTTGTCTTGTTGGGGGCCTCATGATTTGTTGGGGGCCTCATGATTGCTGAATTTGTCTTGTTGGGGGCCTCATGATTGCTGAATTTGTCTTGTTGGGGGCCTCATGATTTGTTGGAGGCCTCATGATTGCTGAATTTGTCTTGTTGGGGGCCTCCTGATTTGTTGGGGGCCTCATGATTGCTGAATATGTCTTGTTGGGGGTCACATGATTGCTAACTGCGAGACTATGGGAAAAGCTGAATCCTTATCATATGAGACAATAGCATTAAACCTACTTTTTTAGCGTTTTAAAACAGAAAATAAAACTGGGAGGTTCTAAAAAAATTGAATACATTTTTCAGGAGTAGGATGGATGAAATTGTTTATCTTCACAGTTTATTTTCAACTTGGATTTTCCATAATGTTCATGTATGAGTTAAAACGTTTGTACAGTATTTAGTTTAAATTGCTGTTGCCACTTTGCGATAGATACCGGTAAGTGACTTTTGGGTTGCAGTTTGGGCACTCAGCCTCCAAAAGGTTCGCCACCACTGTCCTAATCTGATGTCCCACCATTGCTAGGTTCATGTAAATTTGTCTCCACCCGTTACCACACCTATATTCTGGTCCATGGCCCACCCATTTTTTGGTGCGGAGCGATAAGCACGCCGCACAACGTGATCGTCATATTTTTGGCACGCTAGCTGCAGTGTGCTGAATTCTGCTGCCTACAGTATGTACAGTATACGCTGTTCTCTAGTGCCTGCACTGTGTGCTGATTTACCTCCAGTGTGTACAGTGTAAGGTGCTACTCTGTGCCTTTATTGATTGTAAACCAGCTGTATTGTATGCTGATCCTTTCAGTATGTACAGTATTAGCTGTAAAGCCTGGTACACACATACAATTTTGATTAGACAATTTTAGCTCTGTTCATAAAATTCATTGTCTGTTGGCCCACTTACTGCACGGGGGTGAGAAATTGGGGGTCAGTGATTGACCAATCAAAATTGTATGTGCGTATACATCTTTGATCTATGCCTATACTGATTGTAAATGATCGAAAAATAAAGGACAGGGGGCTCCGTCCAATATTTCGATGGGCAGGCCCGTTATCCGTAGCTTACACCGCTGCTAAGTTCATGTACATTTGGCCCCACCCATGGCCATGCCCACTCACCGCATGGCCACGCCCATTTTTTGCAGAGGCGCGCGCATGTACCTCCCCGCCTAGTGCCCACAGGTGCCACTGATCTCCAAGGACCCTAGAAACGCCCCTGACTCCCACAATGCATCACTGCTGAATATGCAATTCACCTCTTTGCAAATCGCGTCCCTGAAAGCTAAAAACACCTCCAGATCCACTGGAATGCAATGATGTGTCAGCTTGTTAATTGTACAGAGCCATAATAATCCAACATGCATACAGACCGTTTCTGATTGGTTGATCCTCAAAAGTGCATGGCATGGATTAATGTGGCTCTATGGGTAACTCTGATCACACTGATCACAGGCTTCTCTGTGAGCTCTGATTAAAGCAATTTTGTTGCTGTAATTTACCAAGTTGTTCAGTACTATATATACAGTGGAATTTCAATTTCCCTAGGTCAAGGTGATCATTCCTGATTGTTTTGTCCAGAAATGTTACGTTTGTACAGTTGGACCCCAACATCGCAGGCCTCCAATGGTGAAACTATAGCCGATTTGACACCAGGGACAGCAGGGGGGCCAAGGGCCCTAGGGAACCGCTTTTCTCCCCTCTTCTGCAGAGTAATGCAGCAAATCAGTGTAATATTAATCTGCTCCAGCACTGCATCAGATCTCCTTTTTCTTACGTATGTGTGTATTCTGTGTCGTGGGATGACGGCTCTGCCTGCTGCTGCAAAACTCCCAGGTGGCGTTAAATAGTATTCCCCCTCCGAGGTGTCGCAACTCAGAGGGAGGTTTAATTTGGTTGCCGAAGCCCCAAATTACGCTTATGCGCAGCACGCAGTATTACATTACTACTATGGGTGCCTAGTTTCACTGAGCACCGTGCGCCAAAACAACCTGCTTCGTACTTTTCTTTCTGGCAGACACACACCCTATGCTTACATACCTCCGGCTCCTGAGGCATGTCATCAGGCCCGGATTTACCTCACAGGAGGCACAGATGTCCTGGCACCCTAGACTCCGCCCTCCATGAACTTACAAACCCCCGCTGAATCACACTGCAAGTGTGCTGGCTGTCCCAGCTGTCACTTCTCTCTTACTTCCCTTTCCCATCATAGGTAGCTACAGGTTTCCCTGAAGCCAGAGGTACCCTCATATTAAGTAGCTAGAGGTGCCCCCGACTGGAGGAAGATCTCATTAGTGGAATGCCGAGAGCTGGGTTAGTAACCTCACATTTACGCTCTTCTTGGGATTCATGCATAGGGAAGGAGAGAGAAAAGCGATCGGAGAGATATCTGAGCCGCCTTTTCATCATCAGGCGCCTGTAGGCACGTGTCTACAGTGCCTTATGGTAAATCCGGCCCTGCATGTCATGTGAACGAGTGTCAGAGGTATGCAGACATGGATAAAGATGTAATGGGGCCCTCGGCAAGGTAGTAGATTTGTTGCCCTCTTGTGGTCTATTTGGTAAGCTGAAGTGGAGAGAGGTCAGAGAAGGTGGCTGGTGGGCCCCTTGACACCTACTAGGCCCCAGGCGCCTGCCTAGGTTGCCTGGTGGATAATCCAGCTCTTGAGGTATGCATGCATAGAGTGTGGGGCTGCCAGGAGGAACAAAGGAAATGTGAAGCAGCACTAGAGCAGGCAACTATTACACTGCTCCACTGTGCGACTCTCCAACATGGAGAGAGGGTGTCTGGTGGGAAGGGGTGTGTGGGATTTTTACCGGCCAGACGTGTTGAGGGAAGGAGAGTTTGGACACCAGGGAGGTGGCCCCAAGCCAACTCTTCTAGGGGCTCTTAGGGTGATTGTTCCACCCCTGCTGACTTCCCCTTTAGCGATTTGCCCAGTTTGATTGCTATTTCTTGATATCTGTTGTTTCCTGCAGAACGTTTCGGCAGCATGTTTCCTCTTGCATATCTAAGCTGTCAAGAATGTACATAGCTTGGGTTGTATTTTATGTACTATTTGAGGGTATGGCAGTCAGTCTATTGTGTTTATTGTGTTTTGTCTTCGCCCCTGCAGGGAACGGGAGGCACAGGTACACGAACACATAGTAAAGCCTTGCAGAAGAAAATATTTCCCACAATCAGCATGGCATTGACATCAGAGATACCAAAACACTGAGGCTCGAAACACAAAACTTCCAGCAATGGGAAAGAGTGCACATGTGCACCTCAATCACACAATCAAAGCCTGACATTCATTTTCAGTACAATGCAGGAAAGATGCATTGCGCACAAAATCACTATAATGATAGAGGCTCTCTAGGTCAGCACAGCACGGAACTGTAAAAAACAAAACTTTTCTATTTCCTAGCATAATACCTGGTAGAATGTCTCTGTACAATATAAACTTGTACTTTGAATATATAAATAATAGTCAGAGACATTTAAGTTTATTTCTCAATTTATTTTAATTTTTGTTAAATTAAATGTCTTTGGAACATCCTTAAAGTGACACCGAAGTGAAAAAAAACCTTATGGTATAATGAATTGTATGTGTAGTACAGATAATTAATATAACATTAGTAGCAAAGAAAAGAGTCTCATATTTTTATTTTCAGTTACATAACTTTTTTTTATAACATTGCATCATTGTCATATTTGCAATTACAAACCACAAACTGTATTTTAAACTATGAAACAGAGCAGAGCTAATGACCCTTTGAACTCCTTTGCAGTAAAACCTTATTTGGATGGCCTTTCGGCCATTAACTATAAAACGTTTTACAAAACATTGATGCCCTTCCTTATTTGTTTTTCTAACTCTATGTTAAATGGTAAACCTCTTTCAATCAGTTATAGCTGTCCTCCCTAAACCAAACCGTGACCATTTAGACATCAAAAACTACCGCCCAATATCTTTACTCAATATTGACTACAAGATTACAAGATTTTTACTTCAAACCTTGTCACTGGGTTAGATAAAGTCCTTAATCCTCTTATTCAATGTCCTGATAATGTTTGAAAAGTTTTAAATATACTTCATGCCGCTAACAAACAGAAACAACCTCTGGCCTTGGTCTCTGTAGACATGGAGAAGGCATTTTCACACTATAAACTGTATGTAAGCAGCCCTGGCAAGGGCAGGCATAGGTGGTAATTTTCTCCAAGCTATTCGTTGTTTTTACTTCATGCCCTCAGCCACTTCCCACTAGTTCTCCCATTTCAATTCCTATTAGATGTGGCACAATACACAGGGTTGTTGGCCCCCCTTTTCCAGGGATCCTGGGGGGGCCTCCACGTGGCGATCCAGGATAAGTGCTAATTGCTGCGCAAACTAATTCCCCGCAGGGCAAAAATTTTGCGGTTAGTTGGCAAATAGTGTTGGGCCGAACAGTTCGCCTGGCGAACCTCTCTGGGCCTCTTACTACTTCCGGGTCGCAATGACCCGGAGTAGTACGCCTGCGCTGCCCGGCGGAGCGCGTCCTAGATCGCGCTCCTGTTGCCGGGCACTCTCTGCGCATGAGCGTGCCGTCACTCATGACGTCACGCACATGCGCAGAGAGTGCCCGGCAACGGGAGCGCGATCTAGGACGCGCTCCGCCGGGCAGCGCAGGCGTACTACTCCGGGTCATTGCGACCCGGAAGTAGTAAGAGGCCCATGGATTTAGAGATGTTCGCCGGCGAACGGTTCGGGAACCGTTCGCCACATCTCTATTGGCAAAACCCTGCATATCCTGGCATGCGAAAGCGAATGCAGATTTGCTTGAGCAGTGTCTCATAAATAAGCTAATTAGGCCTTATCTGCAAAACTAGGTATATAAGGGTTCACTTGGTGTTTGATGCACACACCCTTTTTGCAATATGACAATAGACAATAGACAGCGAGGCGAGGTCGGCATCTATTGAGCTTCAGCGTGCGGCTCACGGAGTCGCACTGATGTCATCTGGACTGTACTGTGTGCAGGTGCAGAACTACTGCGCCTGTGCAGAACAGTCCGGAAGATGTCAGCATGAATCCGAGAAGCCGCTTGTGCAGGCACAGTAGGCATCTTGCACCAAAGGGGACCCCGGGCCTCCGGCGGGGAGTGGAGATGCGGCGAGGGCACAGGATGGCTGCAAGGGGCTACAGGAAGCCCTCGGAGTCCCTGATCTTTTCAGTTATTACCAGGCAGCTCAAATAGTGCAACTTGCCTCATTCATGCTAAATACAATCCTCCCTTGTGGGTTCAAATTGAAAATTATTTATTGGCACCAACTTCCCTTAAAGCTCTTGTTTGGACTCTGGGATATTCCTTATCCAAGTACGGATCACTGTCACCTCTGTCCTACCAATCAATATCCCTATAGAACAGAGTGAAGTTCTCCACACTATTTAAATCCGCTGTTCCTCAACTCTGCCTAGTGTTTGGCAATCCCTGCTTTCCTTCGGGCTTACAAAATGGATCTTTCAGTTGGTAGAAAGGGAAGGGCTTCCATAGGATAAAAGATTTCGTAACCAATGATTATATCCCCTCTTCGGTTCAATTTAAGCTTCGAACTTCCTTCCATGCCCTTCAAATTTTATCACTTTATTAAATCTATGAATGGTGCTCTTCCACAGAACCGCTCTAGAACGTGTTTTGAATCATGGTGCCACCTTAGCCCATTAGACGGGGGTTTAATCACATATCTTTACTCAGTATTGTCTCAGCCTTTAGTCATGGCCAAAATAAGTTCCATGTTAGGATGGGAGGAAGACCTAAATCTTTCCATGACGAAGAAACGTTGGTCCAACGGTTGCTGAACTTTATCAAAATGGTCCAATTACTATTCTCAAATTGAGACTAATTTGAAAACTTTACATAGGGCGCATATTACCCAGATGGTCCTCCATGCCCTGCTATCAACAAATTCAGAACTCTACTTTAGAAATTGGGGCTACCATGGCACTCATGCCCATATTTATTGGTTTTGTCCTGTTGCTAAAAAAATTTTGGTTTGAAATCCCAGCTCTTATTAACCATGCCCTAGGCGAGTCATTATCGCCAGATCCATAGATGCTTCTCTTGGGAGATAGACCCTGTAGATGGAAGTTTTCGCAACATAGGTTGGCCCAGCATATAGCCAAGGCTGCCAAGCTACACATTGTGAGACAATGGTTGCAACCTGCGCTGTCCTTAGAACTAACAATAAATTATTACTGATATTTTGATTTCAGAGAGACAGATAGCCATTGATAATGATACTTTCGAAGTCTTTACTACAACCTGGCAGCCTTGGCTTGGTGTACACGGTGAGGGGGCTTACGGGCTACGACCGATTTAATTCCTATTTTCTTTGGCATGTTATTAAAGCTGGCCTGTTTCTTCGACATATGCTTCCTCCTCCTTTTGAGGTATTCTGCCTCACTAATGATCTGACTAGTGTCCTCACATTTTTGCTGCCAAGGTTCATTAATGCTTTATATATGGAGATGCTGATCTTTTTTTTTTCTATGCATATCATTGTTTATTTTGTTTTACTCTGCCTTGTCCTACGGGGACTAATCATTGATGTTTGTAAATTTACAATTTGAATTTTTGTCAATAAAACTATTGGAAAATGAAAACCTTATCTGGAGTTGTCCTTCACTGTTTCTTTGATGTATAAGTGCTTCAGAAAATAAGACTGTGGACTGTCCCAAGTTGGGTAGGAGAGCTCAGAGCAGCTCTTTTGCATAGATAACAACTGAGTTTCTTAACTCTTTCGGTCCTGGAAACAATATGAGACTCTGTTCTTTGCAACTAATGTTCCATGTCTTAGCTGTACTACACATACAATTTATTGGTCCATATGCATTTCATTTTTTCTCCTGACTTTTCACCTTGGTGATATTTTCACATCTTGTGATAAAATGCATTTTAAACCACCAGCAAGCAAGAAAATACTCAAAATAATTTTGATAGTACTTTTTCAACAATTTTTGGGTACTTTTTCAACTGCAACATGCTGAAAAGTTATTTCAAAGAAAAGATGAAAATTATCTATTAGGTGATAACTCAGAAGAAAAAGTGAATTGCATATGGGCCATTATATCATAAGTTTATTTTCACCTCAGATTCCCTTTAATTATATACCTTAATTCTCAGTTTGCATGTATACATTACCTTCATTTCACAATATTCACTATGGATAGTATTATGCAAATAAACTACAGATAGTCCAAGGCAAGTTTAGAGGGGACTACTGGTGTCCAGAATCCCCCCACAGACCAGGGATGGTGCAGTGTCTGGGGACAGGCACAAGTTGAGACACCAGAATGTCTACAGGCATCCTACCTTTCATTTTTTTTCTCTATCTTTCCCCCACTCTATTTCTCCCACTATCTTGTCTCTGTCTCCCCATCTCTCTTCCACCCTCCTCCCTCTAAAAAAAAAAAATCAACATTGTCTGTCCGGGTTCCTCAAGGCTCTGTCCTTGGTTCCCTCCTCTTTTCCATTTACATGCATGGTCTTGGTGACTTAATCAACTCATTCGGGTTTCAATACCACCTGTATGCAGATGATACACAACTGTACCTTTCGGCCCCAGACCTTAACTCCCTCTTCAAATGTGTTCCAGACTGCTTGTCTGCTATATCCTCCTTCATGTCCTCTCATTTCTTAAAACTTAATATGAGTGAAACAGAACTAATCATTTTTCCACCTCTGTCCACCTCTCTGCCTGAAGTTACAATAAATGTTAATAACACTCCCATAACTTCAGTTCCCAAAGCACGGTGCTTGGGGGTAATATTCAACTCATCTCTCTCTTTTATTCCTCATGTTACCTCCATAACCAGCTCCTACCATCTCCAACTCAAAAACAGATCTCGCATCTGACCTTTTCTCACTCAAGACACAACTAAAATGTTAATACATGCTCTTATAAAATCTCGTCTGGACTACTGCAACGTACTACTTTGTGTACTACCGTCTAACAAACTGGCCCCGCTCCAGTCGGTACTGAACTCAGCTGCTCATCTCATTCATCTTTCTTCTCAATCTTCCTCTGCTGCCCCTCTCTGTCAAGCTCTACACTGGCTGCCAATTAACCAGAGGATCCAGTTCAAACTCCTAACCCTAATCTACAAAGCTCTCCACAATCTCTCTCCCCAGTACATATCCTCACTAATTTCCAGATACAATCCCAATCGAAAATCTCAGATCTGCACATGATCTTCTGTTGTCCTTCTCTAGAATCACCTCCTCACATTCACATTTATAAGATTTTGCAGTGCATGTCCTAAGACCAAATTGCACTCCTACTAAGTATCCTAAAACACACTGCCTCTATATATTTGTTGTATACTACCCCTCTTCTTGTTCCCCCCCCCCCCATTCACTTTAGATTGTAAGCTCGCAAGGGAAGGGCCCTCTCCCCTTTTGTGTCTTGGAAATCATTATACATTTTATTTATCATGTTACTTTTATCACTGTCATTACCAATTCTTTATTATGTATTCTGTATTTTGTATCATTTTTGTATTTTGTCACTAAATATGTATCTTGTATATTAGTGTACACCATTGTCTGTATTATTATGCACCCCCTGTTTGTTTCTTACTTTGTACAGCGCCACGGAATATGTTGGAGCTTTATAAATCAATAATAATAATAATAATAACATTGTCTCATTCTAACAACTAATATATATTTTCTATAGCACTGACATCTTCTGCAGCCCGTTACAGAGTACATAGTCACGCCACTGACTGTCCTCAGAGGAGCTCACAATCTTATCCCTGCCATAGTCATATGTCCTACCATATTATTATTACTGTATTATGTATTTACATATCACTGACATCGTCTGCAGCATTTTACAGAGAACATAGTCATGTCACTTAAACCCGGTTCACACTTACTTTACAGTGGCAAATGGATCTGTGAAAACGGATCTGATCATGGGTCGATCAGATCCGTTTTCACTCCGTTGCCACTCTTTTTTCGTTCCACTGCTTCCGTTCTGTTTTCCCCACCCCAAAGTGTATTTTGCCCCTCAGAATGGTCGGTTTCTTCACTAGTGTGAAGAAACGTTCCGTTTTGTCATTGCCCCCAATGCAGCGCTTCAGCTTTTGTTTCCGCTCATTTGGGCTCAGCGGTCCGGAAAAATTGGTGCAGCAGCAAAATTGTACTCCGTTCAGTGGATTGTGCAGAACGGATCCGGTTTGAAAGGATGGATGGGAACGGATCCATAGGTTAACATTGGATCCATTCACATCCATTAGGATGCGTTCCGTACCGATCCACAAATGGACCGCTTTTTACCGAGAGTGTAAACCAGGCCTTACTGTCCTCAGAGGAGCTCACAATCTAATTCCTACCACAGTCATACGCTAATTACTCTAATGTCCTACCATATTATTATATTGTGCTTGGCTGAGAGAGACCTTTCAGGAATCCCCCATTGAAAATCCTGGGTTTGCCCCTGTAGTCCCGTACTTACAAACCTTCGTACTTACAAATGAGGTAGTCTTTATGTAGAAAATGTATTGTAATGTTTTTGCTACTATTGTTATTACATGTTACAGTATTGTAAAAACTGTTGCAAGTTGCTTAGCTAATTGAAATCCAAATTGAAATTTGGGGACTCTTATTTCTGTCAGGACGTAGAGTTGAATAGCCCATCTGAACTAGAGATGTTGCGAACATCAAATTTTGGGTTCACAAACGTTGAACTCGATCTTCCGTAAAAGTTCAAGTTCACGTGAACCGCCATGGACTTCAATGGGCAGGCCAATTTAGAAACCTACAGGGACTCTTTCTGGCCACAAAAGTGATGGAAAACTTGTTTAAAAGGGTCTAACACCTGGACTGTGGCATGCCGGAGGGGGATCCATGCCAAAAGTCCCACCAAAAATTATGTAGTTCATGCAGTGTTGGGTTTTAATCCCTAAAGGGCCGAATTCACAGTATATTCCTCAATTGGTGGAATAAAGGGCTGCTTTTAAATATCCAGAGTGGTAATGTAAGAATTATGCCCGCTTCACATTGACAGACCAAATGCCACATTTACCGAGATTGAGCGCTAACAGGTCTGTAAGGCCCTTAGGTGTGTGTGTATGTGTGTGGTGCTGCATGCGCGCTCAACTGAACCGACCAACGTGGCGTATAGCAGAGGCCAGGATGGGAAGTTAATAATGGAGCTATATGATGAAAACAAACTGACAGTCTCAGTGTACAGCCTAATTTTTTTTTAATCATTTTAAAGAAAACCTGAACTGAAAATTAAAAGTCTGTGACGGATGGCGGAGAAACCGCCGCGCGTTCTGACAGTGAGGCGGCCGAATCCGCGCACAGAGCGGCGGTTTCCCCGCAGCAACATGCTTCTGGTTTGTCTGGACCAAGTAGTGCACACAGATGGAGAGCTACGCGCACGCGCCGCAAGACAGGCTCTTTATGCCAATAGGAGAAGGGTCAGCTGATCCCAGCTCAGCAGGTGATTGGTTGATGGGAGCTGGGCGGCGCTGTGGAGCGCTTTACTATATATATCTCTTGCTGTTCAGTTGCTGGTTGTCTGGCGTTGCGAATCCCTATGTGTTAGCACTCAGACCTTAGTCAGATCCTTCAGTGTGGTTGAACCAGGTGAACCTGGGAATCCACACTTAGCCAGTTTACTGTGTATCATCTGTGTTATTCCTTAGACCAGTTCCAGGGTGTAGAGACCACGGACCTCACACCCCAGACTAGGAATACTGTGTATAATTCTGTTATACATCAGACTAGTTCCAGGGTGTAGAGACCACGGACCTCACACCCAGACTAGGGAACCTGTGTTATCATTCTGTTATAAATCAGACTAGTTCCAGGGTGTAGAGACCAGGGACCTCACACTCAGACTAGGGAACTTGTGTTATCATTCTGTTATACATCAGACTAGTTCCAGGGTGTAGAGACCACGGACCTCACACCCAGACTAGGGAACCTGTGTTATCATTCTGTGATACATCAGACTAGTTCCAGGGTGTAGAGACCACGGACCTCACACTCAGACTAGGGAACTTGTGTTATCATTCTGTTATACATCAGACTAGTTCCAGGGTGTAGAGACCACGGACCTCACACTCAGACTAGGGAACTTGTGTTATCATTCTGTTATACATCAGACTAGTTCCAGGGTGTAGAGACCACGGACCTCACACCCAGACTAGCGAACTTGTGTTATCATTCTGTTATACATCAGACTAGTTCCAGGGTGTAGAGACCACGGACCTCACACCTAGACTAAGCATTGTTTGATATCTGTTATGACTTATTGCTTTCCTGACTTTCCCTCTGCTTTCTGATTTGGTACCTTGCATTTCTGATTACCTGTTGCCAAACCCTGCATGCCTTGGATACCGAATCAGCTTCCTGTCTTTGTACTTTATCTGTCTGTGTGTTGCCGACCTGGCCTGCCCGACCTTTCTGGCTGTCACCCACCCCTTGGGTGCTCAGCCTTCCTGCAGGGGCCCCCTGCTCCTCAGAGGGGGCACTGCTACAAAATCAGTCAGGGTCTCCTTCTCCTAGAGTCCTTGACTGCAGTAGAGTCTGTCTCTACTCATTGGACCACCTGCTACCCCGGTGGTCTAATTACTACTGTTACACCAAACACTTACACGCTTCAGGTATCCAGAGGTTAGCAATATATCTGTATAGGAATCATCAAGCCCCTTCTTAAAAAACCTTCCATGGATCCAGATGCTATGAGCAGCTACAGACCTGTCTCCAATCTCCCCTTCTTAGGTAAAGTTATTGAAAAGGCTGTCTATCCGCAACTTGAAACCAGGCTGTCAGTAAACAACATCCTGGACACTCTACAATCTGGCTTTAAGAAACACCACGGCTGTGAAACAGCCCTCATCCAAGTCTGCAACGATCTGCTCATGGCAAGGGACAGAGGGGAATGCTCCATCCTAATCCTCTTGGATCTCTCAGCGGCTTTTGATACAGTTGACCATGAAATCCTGCTTAACAGACTGCAGGAGTACTGTGGCATCAGTGGATCAGTCCTCCAGTGGTTCAGATCATTCCTGACTGACAGAACACAGAGAGTATCCCTAGGACCTATAATGTCCAAACCTGCACCTCTACAATTCGGAGTGCCACAAGGATCAATCCTATCCCCTCTGCTGTTTGCAATCTACACGTTGCCACTCGGTACACTTATCCAACGACATGGCCTGACGTACCACTGCTACGCCGATGACACACAGCTATACCTGTCCTTCAAACCTGGTGGAACAGACCCTACCCCAAAAATAAACTCTTGCTTAGCTGAGTTACAGGCATGGATGAATGATAACTGGTTGAAACTGAATGCTGACAAAACTGAGGTCCTGTTTGTCCAAAGCCAGCACTCGCCATCAAAACAGCTCTATCCTAAAGCAACACCAATCAGGATTGGGAATTCGGACATTAACAGCTCCAACCTTGTGCGCAGCCTTGGCGTACTAATCGATGGGGAATTGAGTTTCAGAAACCAAATTTCATCTGTAGTTAAATCTTCCTTCTTTCATCTGAAGAACATTGCAAAGATTAAACATCTGATTCCCCCAGAGGATCTTCCAACCCTAGTCCACGCCTTCATCACATCACGGCTGGACTACTGCAATGCCCTTTATGCTGGCCTCCCCAAAAAGGACCTGCGTCGCCTGCAATTAGTGCAGAATGCTGCTGCCAGATTGCTAACAAACCAGCCTCGCCCCTGTCACATTACACCGATCCTTCGCTCACTGCACTGGCTACCAGTAGAATGGAGAATACTCTTCAAGATTGGACTGCTGACATTCAAATCCCTGCACAATCTGGGCCCTGGATACATGAAGGACTTGCTGAAGCTGCACCACACCTCTCACAACCTCAGATCAGCAAGTTCTATAAACTTGGTCACTCCCAGAGTGCACCTCAAAAAATCTGGAGATAGAGCCTTCTGTCATGCTGCCCCTACTCTTTGGAACTCCCTACCACACCCAGTAAAGTCAGCACCATCCCTGGAGCTATTCAAATCCAGACTGAAAAGCCACCTGTTTAGCCTGGCATTCCCAGATTTATAAAATTCTTCCTCTGTACCACGATGGTCGGAGCCATGCTTATGCGCTTTGAGTACCACGGGAGAAAAACAAATGTTTGCTGTTGTTGTTGTTGTATTATCGGTGATTCTGCAGATCATCAATAATCGGGTTTATATCTGTATTCTTGGTGATACTGCAGATCACCAATAATCAGATTCTCTCTGCGTGCTGACACCAATCGTTACAAAGTCAAAATAAACATACACAAGTCATACTTACCTCCCGTGTAGTCTACTCCTCAATCTCTTTCTCCTCTCCTGCATCCTGTTTGTCCACTGTGATCAAGGGAATTCTCCGTCCTCATTTTGAAAATGGCCATTACCCCATAACAGCTTCCTGGTCAGCACACTGTTAAACTGTAACATCGCCCACTTGAGCCATAGGGAAACATAGACGTTACTTGGTACATCAGTTGTCCTCTCAGCTATAACTGACAGCAACTGATAAATAACTAACAGCAACTGATATACTTCAGTTCTGACAAAATGTTGTCAGAACTGGAAGGGATCAGTGTCAGAAGAAAATGGTGAGCTTCTGAGAGGAACTGATGGCAAGCTAACTATCTAATGTTTATTTGAAATTACCTCACGTGTTTATTTTAAATAATTTTTACTCAGTACAGGTTCCCTTTAAGCCTATTTGTGAACTTCTCCATGTCAACTAGTTACGCAACCAAGCAGCCATGCGAGATTGAGTGTAACTTGTCTATAAGGCGCTTAGATGTGCGGGTGCTGCCTGCGCGCTGAACAGAAGCAGACAGGCTCAGTCTACAACCTATTTTTTTTTAAAGTATATTTGTCAAATTTATTTTTAAAAAAGTATTTATTAAAAAAGTTATTTATACAAAAAAAAAACACAAACACAAAGTTATTTATAAAACAAAAAACAAATGTCAATGTTATTTATAAAAATAAATAAATTAAAATACATATATATTTTTTTTTAATTACGACAGCACAGTGGCAGCCTGGCAGGCAATAGAATGCAGACTACCTGATACACCATCATGGTGTCCTTGGAGGAGATCTGATGCCTATGTTCGAACTGCCACTCTTATGCTGGGTACACACAGTACGATTTTCCATGCGATAGATAGATCAGATAGATAAAATCCGTCATGTCCGATATTGCTCCCGATCGTTTCCGTGCTCGATTTCTCATAACGGTAAATGGAAAAAGATAAGAAAAACAAATGAAGATAACAGAATCGAGCACGTCACACACAGAGATATGCAATAGTTCAAACACAATAAAGTGATAGCAGAGGCACTAGAGTAGTAGTGTGCTTGTGTCTAAGGCGGCACACAATTAGATCAGCAGTAGTGGGCACAGCTGTGAGTGGGTGCCAGTGGGCTCTGTGTGTGGAGTATCAGACACACAGAGATACGCAATAGTTCAAACACAATATAGTGGTAACAGAGGCACTAAAGGACTACTCTGTTTGTGTCTAAGCTGGCACATAAGTAAATCAGCAGTAGTGGGCACAGCTGTGAGTGGGTGCAGGTGGGCTCCCTGGAGTATAGGACACAAAGATATATCCAATAGTTCAAAGACAATACAGTGATAACAGAGGCACTGGAGTACTACTCTGCTTGTGTCTAAGCTGGCACACAATTAGATCAGCAGTAGTGGGCACAGCTGTGAGTGGGTGCAAGTGGGCTCTGTGGAGTATCAGACACAGAGATATGCAATAGTTCAAACACAACACAGTGATAACAGAGGCAATAGAGTAGTAGTGTGCTTGTGTAATGTAGCACACAATTATAGTTGTGGGCACCACCCTGGGTGGCTGCCTGTGGGCAAAAAACAGCAGAAGGATGTAGTAGCACTCAGAAGGGCTGTTTGTGGTGCTTTAACAGCAAATTGGTCAGCGAGGAACAAAAAACAGGCCTAGCTAACGCTTTCCCTATCTCAGCAATGTGTCTCTTCCTTCCTCTCACTATTGCAGCTGAAGTCAGACTGAAACATGGCCAATGCAAGTGTGTTTTTATAGGGGGTGGGGCCCGTGAGGGAGTGCAGGCTGATTGGCTGCCCTGTGCCTGCTGACTGTGATGTAAGGGGTGAAAGTTTAGCATAATGATGATGTATGGGGGCGGGTCGAACACTGCCATGTGCTCGCGTTGTGGCGAGCACGAATACCTGATCTTCGCCCAAAAAAAGTTCACTGGCGAAGTGTTCAGGCATCTCTAGTCTGCACATGCTCCCACTGCTTTTGCTGCTCCATTGCTGCTACACTCATTAGCTCTTGATCCTGTAATCACAGGAGAAAACTTGAAGAAAGGCACTGGTCCTTAAGTGGCCAAGACAACCCAGTCCAAAATCAGTTAAAGCACATTAAAAACAATCAAAACACGGTTTATAATACATGGTCAAATCTAGAGTAGTTTTAACTCATGATTTAACTGTTATCTGTTTTATATCATAAATTATCTCTCTTGATCTGTATATATCATGAATTATCTCTTCTCACAGTTGAGATAAAAAAAATAAGTAAAGTGAGATAGATTATAAGTAATGCGAATCAGCCCCAATAGCTGCTGCCAACATAGAGGTTTTTTTTAATAACATCACAGCATTTTATTTTTGTTATTTGCAGTTTATACCAGGGGTTGTTATCTGGACAAATGTGTAAGTGTTGCAAAATGTTACATCTTTTGTGAAATGTCACCTTCTTTGGCCATTAGCGGTTTCTGTTACACAGTTAGACTTGAATCGTATCTTTAGTGAACTAGTGATCTTCAGTTCTTTTGTCCTACAGATCATTTTTCACATCCTTGTCGTAAAGTGGAACTACAAGCTGTCATAAAACAAATCGAAATTTACTCCTGATGAACTATATAGTCATCTTGCATAATAATGTAGCAGCATCCACTAAAAGTGAACCTGAGACAAATGAAAAAGTTAGCCTTTTCTTTTTCGGGGCTTCTTCCAGCCTCATGGGCTTGATTTACAAAACGGTGCTAACTTTAGCACTGGCCCTTAGCACGTCTAAACTCAGTTGAAATGTGAGAAGTAGTGATCGTACGCAAAGTACCGCGCGCAAAGTTTTGCGCGCGCACTCCACAGAGCGCAGGGCGCTCCGCACGAAGTGCCCACTAAAGCCTATGGGACTTAGCGCGCGCATAGGACTTTGCGTGCGCAAAACTTTGCGCGCGGTACTTAGCGCACGATCTGATTGAGAAAACTGGTGCTGACCTACTTAGCACCCTGGTTAGCGCGCCTTAAGACTTTAGACGTGCTAAGTAGGTTAGCACCTCTTAGTAAATCAAGCCCCATGTAGTTTGATGTTTCCTCCCAGTCCCCTCTGTCGTTCCGCTATCAGCCTTGTTAAAGTCCACGGCCTATCTAAGTTGTGGGTTACTGTGCATGCGCTATACTGGCCACTCCTCCTCGATTGCGCTTCCTTAGCCAGAAGCATTCTGCGCGTATGCAGTTAGTTAAGACTTGTAACTGCACGTGCACAAAAACGCTCCCAGCCATGGGAACACAGTCCGCAACTGAGCCTGTCACTGACTTTACTGGGGCTGACAGTGGCACAACGGAGTGGACTGGAAGACACCGACAGGGCAAACAGACTACTTAGGGCCGTAAGAAGCCCCATTTAAAAGAAACCTGAGATGAACAGGTACCTTTAAAATAGACATACCCCCTGAAAGTGTATGCCAAACAGGCTATTCCTGTAATTTGTGTTGCTCTTCTGTGTTAATTTCATCCTTAATTTTTCATTTTTTTTCCTGTCTAAAATCCAAGATGGTCGCCTTCTGCTTCCGGGTCAGTGTCACTGTGTATAATGCTGGGAATACACCATAACTTTTTTCAGCAGATAGATAATTTCTGACATGTCCTATCTTATTTTCGAACGTTTTTCTGATCGATTTCTCATAGAAGTGAATGGAAATTGATAAGACAAGATAAGAAAATCAATCGAAAAATCGATCGAAAATAAGATAGGACAGTAAATCGACTGAAAAATCTCATTGTGTATTCCCCAAAAAAATGTACATATAAAATAAAAAAAAAATATACATAAATAGTTACCTTTTTTAATATGTATGTCAAGAGGGTTTATTATTGTTACTTTATAAATTATGGGCTTGTAATTACGGATGGATGCAAAACTGAAAAAAAAATGCACCTTTATTTCTAAATAAAATATTGGTGCCATACATTGTACTAGGTAAAAATTTTAAACATAACAACAACCGGGACAAATGGCTAAATAAAATGTGTGGGTTTTATTACAGTAGCATGTATTACTTTAAAACTATAATGATCTAAAACTTAGAAATAATTAATTTTTTCCATTTTTTTCTTATTTTTTCCTGTTAAAACACTTTTAGAATAAAATAATTCTTAGCAAAAAGTACCCCCCAAAAGAAAGCCTTACTAGTGGCAAAAAAAAAAAAAAAAAAAAAAGATATAGTTTGATTTGTTGTGATAAGTAGTAATAAAGTTATAGGCAAATTAATGGAAGGAGTGCAGACAGGTGAAAATGGCTCTGTTTTTTAAGGGGAAAAACCCTTGGAGGTGAAGTGGTTAACAATGATTATAAACAATAACAAAACATTACTGGACATACAAACCAAATGTACAGGATTTTAAAGGACACCTGAAATAAGAGGGATATGGAAGCTGCCATATTTATTTGCGAACTGCGCGCGCATCTCCTGCTTCTTCAGTCTCCCAGAGGCGATCGCCGCTGGGAGACTGTTAGACGGCGAAACCTGCGTCTAATTACCATGTACAGCACTGCGATCTATTGCAGCGCTGTAATGGGGACAGCCGTGTAACGCGGCTGTCACTTCTGTGAGCTCAGAGGTGACCGGCTGTCATCATAGGCTAAAGCCTATGATAGCTGATTACGCTGATTGGCTGGCAGGGGGAGGGAGGGGTTTGTACAAAAAAAAAATAGCCACATTTATTTAAAAAAAAAATACAATAAATATTGATAAAAAGATAAACATCTGGAGCGTGATCAGACCCCACCAACAGAAAGCTCTATTTGTGGGGAGAAAAGGAGGGGGGGGGGGAGGAGGAATCACTTTTGTGCTGTGTTGTGCGGCCCTGCAGCTTGGCCTTAAAGCTGCAGTGGCCTATTTAACAAAAAATGGCCTGGTCTTAAGGGGGTTTAACACTGTGGTCCTCAAGAGGTTAAAATCTATGCCCAGTCTCTGTTGCAGTGCACACTCATTATAACGTCTGCATTTAATGCAACTGACCACTGTGAATCCAGTCTCAACAAGCATGCAGATCAGATGTTTGACTAAACTTCGCCTGCATTTAGCAATTGCCATGCGCATGATGTACACAGGCTGGTCTGAGACCCGATTCTTGGCAATGGAGGCTGTTATGCTCAGACCAGCGTGGGTATGTAACTTAACTTAAAAACTAGGACACCCTTGGTTGTTTTTGATCAACAAATTGATCGAACGTTAATCAGGAAGGTCTGTAGATCTTTTTAGCAGGAATGGGGGATAAAAAGTGGCGGTTAACTGACATTTGCGGAGCTTTGTGCTGCACTAAGCAATACAAATGCAAGTAATGACCCATTATATTCAATGCTAACCATGCTTCTGCTGAAATTTGGTACAAATCAAGTAGGATTAAAGGAGAACTGTAGAGAGAGGATAGAGTCTGCATTATTTATTTCCATTTAAGCAATACCAGTTACCTGGCTATCCTGCTGATGCTCTGCCTCTAATACTTTTTGCCCTAGACCCTGAACAAGCATGCAGCAGATCAGGTTTTTCTGACAATTTCGACAGATCTGACAAGATTAGCTGCATGCATGTTTCTGGTGTGATTCGGCCACTACTGCAGCCAAATAGATCAGCAGGGCTGCCAGGAAACTGGTATTGCTTAAAAGGAAATAAAAATAGCAGCCTCCATATACCTCTCACTACAGTTCTCCTTTAAGTGGATTAACAATATCACACTATCACTATGCACCATGCTGCCCCCCTTAATATAGATTTACTTATTTAGGGGGCAGCATGGTGGCATAGTGGTTAGTGCTTTTGCCTTGCAGCGCTGGGTGCTTGGTTCAAATCCCAGCCAGGTCAACTTCTGCAAGGGGTTTGTATGTTGTTCCCGTGTCTGCGTGGGTTTCCTCTGTTTTTTTCCCACATCCCAACAATATACAGATAAGTTCATTGGCTTCCTCCCCCCCAAATTGACCCTAGACTACGATACATACACTACACGATATGATACATAAACATAAGATTATAGTAGGGATTCGATTGTGAGTCCCTCTGAGGGACCGTTAGTGACAAGACAGCATACTCTGTACAGCACTGCGGAAGATGTCGGCGCTATATAAATACTAAATAATAATAATAAATAATGCCCCCTTGGATAAACATGGGTAGTGGATGGCCAGCTGTACTCAAGGATACAAATAATGTCCCATTAGTTAAAGCATGTCTGTGGTTAGGTACTGGATAGTATAAGCCAAATCCTGAATACTAGGGGACCACAGTAGTGATCATTGTTATCTGTATTTCTTTTATTAAAATAAGGCATCGGTGTAATGTGACTGCCATGAGTTCAGGTTTGCAGAATGATCAGCTAGAATAACACATTGTGGATTTGGCAGCTCTGCACGGTGCAGGGTCATTGCGATTACAAATTGGCATTTGTCAGTGGCAGACCTCATTTCTGAGTAGACAGATGACCTGGCCAGCAACCTTAGCCATGTCTCAAGCAGCTGAGGCAAGTGCAAGACTATAGAGGAACCGTGAGGCTCGGGACTAATATATGTGTTACTGGGAGATAAATGCATAACATCAAGGCACCTGATTCAAAAAGACACCCATCGCCCAAACGTAGTGTGTGTGCAGCTTTAGCACTTATTTCCTCCACAGCCGCGTCCGATTCACATCCTATTTCTTCGGAAAAGGGAGAGAAATGCTGCAATTTAGTCCAATGGGTGGTTTTTAAGAAACTGGCAATTTAAAACGGTTGGGTGTTATTTATTGCAATATGAAATGAAATGATCCCATTTCTCAAATGACAGTGTCTGCTAGGAGAAGTGAATAGCCTCTAAAGGTAATTGTCCCCTGATGATATTTCCATTAGACGCAAACTTAGGCTCTAATGACATTCAGTTGGCTGGGCTGAAAACAGAGAAAAGAGAGAGAGAGAGAGAAAAAATATAATAATATATCAAGTTACACACAGAAGTCAGCATTAACAAGTGAGTGTGATTCCCTGCGCTGTGCTGCTATTCGGGAGCCCTGGGTGTGCCAGGCAGAGCCATTCTAATGCAGAGCTGCCAGGCTGCTGGGGGCAGAGCTGGGGCTGGGGTCAGGGGCGCCACTGCGGGGCGACACACAAAGAACTAATTACACGGAAATAAAGCGCGGGCGGCTCCAAATGTGTCACATCGCACGGCTTCAGAATCGGGCGGTCAGCCGTGTGCAATGTGCTGGTATCTGGGCAATGCTCACTACAATCACTTCAAACCACTTCACATATTATGATACTATCATGTTATAAAATCTATCTATCTATCTATCTATCTATCTATCTATCTATCTATCTATCTATATACTGGATACATATCTCTCTCTCTCTCTATGTACAATGCTTCCAATTTATTTCCATAGCATTGTGTTCGAGAGGATGTACAATATAATATAAACAACAACTTATATTTATCATGTAGATCCTGTATAGTGTACAATATTACAGCAACCAAGTATTCTAATCTAGAGCTAATGGGTAGCAATGGTACATACATATATATATATATATATATATATATATATATATATATATATATATATATATACATATATATATATATATATATATATATATATATATTCAAATCTCTCTCTATTGTGAATTTATATTCATGAATGTGTTGTATATATAAGTATACAGATATATAAATATAGATAATACATGGGTATATACAATATGTATATATTATATGTATATAATATATGTGTAAATATAATATGTATATAACATGTGTGTGTATATAATATTTATCTAATATGTGTGTATATATATATATATATATTTATTATTTGTATAATATGCGTGTGTATATACTATGTATTTAATATGTCTGTGTGTGTATATATATATATATATATATATATATATATATATATATATATATACACAGTATACATATATAATACACAGTGACTTGGGTGGTTGTCAGTTGCATATGAGCATTATTAATAGACAAAGCCCCGGCTGGGGTGGCTGCTCAGGGCTGGGGTATGTGCAGCAGGGATTGTATTCCCCCCTCCATGCAATCACTGCACACAGACAATTACCTCCCGCCTTTAAAGTAGCAGCAAATGAGGTTTACTATCCAGTCGTCTTTGACGTTCACAATTGCAGATGTTTATAGATTTTCAGATGTGTAAGTGGCTCATCTTAAATTTAAGGATAGCACAAGAGCTGCAGGATTGCACCAATCTGCTTGGCAACTTCTATTCTAAAGCAGTCAATCAATCGGCATCTTATCTGCACTTGTCTCTCGGTAATGTTGGGATGGGAGAGCTGCTCCTTTGTGCCACACATGCTGCTGCTGCTGCTGCCACAAATGGTTCGCAAAGTTCACCTTGTGGCACTGGCAAGCACAGCAAATGTGAGCTGATAGTCTCCAGCTCTGTCCTGTATTAATTGTTCACATTAAATGGAAACTGTGCTGCTCCAGTCTTTGTCTATTGCCTTTGTTCCTCTCTCTCTCCCTCTCTACCTATCTCTACCAGTAATGAAATGACAGAAGCTGCAAATAAACAAGAGAATAATAAGAATAATGCAGAATGGATGAGAAGCCTTACCTGGCTGAGCCTGGATCCAGAGCTGCTGTCCCATGCTGGGCTGATGTGATGTGACTGCAATGGCCAGGATTTCCCTGCAAGCAAGGGACACACTTAAGAGGTTGGTGTCACAGCAATACACTCACTCCATCCTTTTTAATTGTTGTTAGCCGGATCAGTCTCACTGCTGCTCATCCACTTCATAATATGGGGCTTATGTTTCCCCTGGATTCTAAGGATATATACCATACAAACACATACACAGGAAGGGGGTACATAGCATCACTTCAGTGTGCCTTTATGGCTGTACTGCTAATTGCTGGACAGTATCTGCATGCTTCACTTACGCTGCTAGAATATTCACTTATCACTTAAAAATAGTCATTGATTGATTCTTTATTGATGTATGCAAATGTACACGCTTATACATGTTGTAGAAACCATGAAAAAAAACATTCATTTTGTGTATCCAACATGAATTTGTGAATTAAACCTACTCTTTGTAAATGAGTCTATGTGTGTGATTCATACGTGTATTGTGACCGCAAAAAACACTACCTACCACACAGGATATATATTGTTTAGCATAAATTTGAAATGTGTACATGTAACAATAATAGTGGTTTTATATATATATATATATATATATATATATATATATATATATATATATATATATATACATACACACACACACACACACACATATATATATATATATATATATATATATATATCATAACATATAATATATATATTATATATATAACAATATATATATATATATATATATATATATATATATATATATATATATATATATATATATATATATTTCTATTATCTATCTATCTATCACATATACACGAACTAATATTGTAAATAACAACTGGGATACGAAGGTGAAAAAGCCGAATAATGTAGAGGAGTGAGAGAACTATGTAGTTTGCGGTGAGGAAAAAGTCTGTATATCTCCCATGTTTCCTCTCCCGGCAGAGCGGTGGTCCTGATGCTGACGGGAGAATGCTGTGATTCCCGCACACGGCAGCTGCTGAGAGGAGGAAGGATGCTCCGCTGCCCTGGAGACGGAAGATGGGGACTGTAACTCTGCAATACCCTCGCCTAATACAGCTCCAGAACTCCAGCATCGCTGCAGTCACTGCTTTTGTTGCATGGCCAATGTTATCATGGTGTTTATTAACAACTTGTATAAGTGTCATATGAATCCATACATGGTTATTGTACACGCAAATATACTTATCCCTATGATGATGGTTTGCTTGCATAATCTGATTACAATAGTCTAGGTGTTTTGTATGTAACGAGCTATGTTGTTTCACAGTATGAAGGTTCCTAACATGGATATGTCAATTGTTTAAAAAATAAATGAAAACATAAAATATATTTTTTTTAAGCCAGCAGCAGTCTAATTTGTAGCATGATTTATTATTTTGTAATCCTTCCATGCAGGTCAAGTAGATTTTTTTTTCCTTGAGATGGGAAATAGGATAGTTAACCACTTTCCAGCCTGATTAATGTCAAGCTGCATGAAGAGTGTTCTGAATATGCATGGAGCGAGGAGCTTCATTCTCCATTCCAATAATCTTTCTTCAATCTGACTATTATTATTTATTATTTTTTAGTACATTTTTAAAATGCAAGAACTGATAAACGTGACGTGTGGATTATGTTCCATTGTAGTCCCGGGGAATGATGGTAAACATAGGGGACTGAATTACAAGGAACACCATCTGCAGGATGGTGGAATTGTTTCACTTTGAACACACAGTTAAAGGGAACCTGAAGTGACAAGTATATGGAGGCTGCCATATTTTATTTCCTTTTAAACAATACCAGCTTTCTGGCAGCCCTGCTGATCCGTTTGGCTGCAGTAGTGTCTGAATCACAACAGACACAAGCATGCAGCTAATTTTGCAGATATGACAGAAATGTCAGAAACCGGTGATCTGCTGCATGGGTCTGTGGTTAAAAGTGTTAGAGAGAGAGGATCAGCAGGGCTGCCAGGCAACTGGTATTGCTTAAAGCGGATCCAAGATGAAAAACTAACTATAACAAGTAACTTGTCTATATATCTTATCTAAAGTTTAGATAGTTTACGCAGCAAATCTAGCTGCAAACAGCTTCAAAAGTGTATGATTATAAATTCCTGTGATACAATGAGAGTGGCCATGTCCTGTTTGTCACATAACACACAGGCAAGCTGATCTGCATCTCCAGCCCTCCGCCTGTGAAAACCTCACTCCCCTTTCCTCCTCTCTCCTCCCCTCTGCCTCTGAAATCTCTGGCTAGTAACACCTCCTCCTCCTGCCCAGACTGAGATACCATAAGCCCTTGCTACATCTGTCTCAAAGTGCCAAGGCACTCTGGAGAAGCTGTGGGCGAGGCTTGTTTAGTTTATAGGGAATTAGAGTATTAAAACAAAACAAGAAAAGTATTTGGCTCAAGGAATGCCCTATAAACTACATGAAAGGAACACAATTATGCAAAGAGTAAAAGTTTATCTCTGATCCACTTTAAAGTGAACTCAAGCAAAAACTCGGGTTCAAAATCAGATACTTACCCTGAACAGAGGGAAGCCTCAGGATCCTATTAAGGCTTCCTTCGGTGGCCTGAGGCCTCCCATTGCTGAGCGCTGCACTCAGGCCCACGCAGCTCCTCTTCCTGGATCATGGCCGCACAGTAGCTGCATGAGCCCACATGCACAGCCCGTGGCTCCGGCATACTGCACATGTGCGGGGGGGGGGGGGGGGGGGGGGCGCTTGGTTGGCTATTGCATGGCCATGGTTCTGGAAGAGGAGCTGTGTGCACCCAATGTGATTAGCAACAATGCCTTGTCACTAATCTTACGGGGTGCGCGCTCAGCGATAGGGACCAAGGAGCAGCGAGGGAAGCCTCAATAGGATCCTGAGGCTTCCCTCTCTTAAGGTAAGTATCTGATTTTGTACCCGAACTTCGGCTAGGGTACACTTTAAAGAGGAGCTGTTAGGTATAAGGTCTCAGAGAAAATAAACACATATATCAGTAGCTAAAGCTTGGCTGTACTTACATTACATATGCATTTCACTGTCCATGTTTGTACTTCACATAATTTTTATATAGTATTTGCAGTGAAGGATGGTCCTGACAGCTCATGGCAGGTTCCATGTTAGTCCTGTCTCCTATAAAGCCAAAGTGTCGTCATGTCCTGCCTGCTTCCTGATGATTCCACTCTCACAAACGCTGGTAATGAATAACACTACTGTGCAGTGAATATTAATTAGCCATGTGGCTAGGAACAATAGCGGATTCCTGCAGTGTACTCTGCCCGAGATTTATTAGTGCTGTGAGCTAGACTGTTACATGCTGTTGAAACTTGAGTCTCACTAGCAGCCAGGGGAGGGCCCCAGAATGCTTTGCAGTATCTGTTATTCGGCTTGCATCCTCCTTAGGAGCCTGGGAATACGGAGCCTTGCTGTCAGCAAACATCTAAAGTAAGAGAGATTTTTAACTGCAGTATTGCCTTTTTGGCTTCCTTCTAAACTGTTTAACACAGGAGAATAGAGGTTTAAATTAGCTTTTGCAGCCTGACAGTTACTCTTTATAAGGAAATAAATATGGCAGCCTCCACATACCCCTCGCTTCAGGTTCCCTTTAAGAGAAACTTGAAAATGTTCCTTTCACCTGAGGAATATAGTGAACACAGGCTCACTGGTGGACATGTAATGCACTCCTTTATAGGCTGGGCCCACACTACAATGGGTTTGTACCATGAACAGTGATCTGATGTGAGCCTTGGTTCATAGTACTTCTGTTGTGTCAGTTGCACTGGATACCATTAGGGTTGAGCTGAAATTTTCGAAATTTCGCGTTACTATAATTACGCATGCGAAATTTGCTATTACGGCGTGAAATTATGGTAGCGTAATTGCCATTAAAATCGTAATTGATAATACCGTAAGCGTATTTTTCAACACGTAATTTCGCGTTTCGTTCATAATGTAATTTCGTGTTAAACCATAACGTAATTTCGCATTTCTTCGTAATTTCGCGAATTTCGTGCAGGCAGCCTCTTCCCCTATGAGATTGCTCAACTTCCTGTTGTTTTTGTTCGCATTAGCCAATTAGAAGCGAATCAGCGGTAGTCAGACGAACGCTAACAAATTTTCGCATATGAACGCTTTTTCGCGTTAAATAATGTAAAAACTAAGCATGCGCAGTTTAAGGGTGTATTGACAAGAATGTTTCTATAGTTTAATATGAACTATCGCGAAATTACGTTATGTAACTACGCTTACAAACGGTTGCACGCAAGGTAAACGTAATTTCGCGTTACCCACTGTAATGCGAAAATTACGCTTACACGGAATTTCGCGAAATCCTTCTTCATTACGATTATGTACTTACGGCCATAATCTTACTTACACTAATTACGCGAAATTTCGCGAAATCGTAATTAAGTCATTACGCTCACCTCTAGATACCATGCTATCTATGACAGCCTCCATCCAGTGTTTAAAAAAATCAGTTGGAACTTTACGTTCCACCACTGCAACAGGCACTGGCAGTAAAATGGAAGGGTGTACGTATTATCAGTGTCAGATTTATATTTCAGGACCCACCAGGCATAAAACACCAAGTGCCTCAAGTTGCCCATACATCACTCGATTTGTCAGCATGCAGAGTCTATCATGAAGATCAAATCTGGTAGAGATCAATGCCTCAACAAGGTCATCTGATCATCGTTTCGATTGATTTCTGGACGGAATGAATTGAAACTATCGATGGGAATAACTTACTCAACAGCATTTAGTTGAGTGGTGTAGGTAGCAGGGTCGATTTTCTGAGCCCCCCCAGCTGGTCTGCCCCTTTATGTAATGTGTACTCCCAGACTGTGATGAGTGTTGCAGTGTAGTTCTGGTTCACCTGTCCGCCGGTGTGCCTCTTCCTATGTCCGGTGTCTTTTCCTCATTGATGCTGGGGGCATCTGTTTCCCTATGACCCCGCCTCATGTACTGATATCACCTATATGCAGTGGAGTCATGAGGTACAAGCACCCCCATGGCAATGGAGAAAGACATGGAGGAGGAAGCGCGCTGGTGGACAGGTAAGCCAAAATGACACAGCACACTCACCACAGGTTTGGGGAACACATTATATAAGAACTGGTGAAGGAGGGGGGCGTTGCCTGCAATCTAGTGGAAATATGTGAGGTGTAGCAGCAATAGATCCAGAGGTCTAGCAGCAATAGATCCCTCTCTGCTCCGATTGGATCAGAGGAGGATCTATCTGATGATTGAATATGCTGCACCATCTGCCAATGTATTGGCACCTGTAAATTCTGCCTATTACTATATGTCACTCCTCAAACTACTGCCACACAGCAAATAATTCTATTGTCTTGCTTATTTTCCCACAATTTTTCATATTTTCTAGCCATGAGGCAATCATTGACCTTATTTTCCTCCAGGATGCAGAAGTTCAGGCTGCATCTGCCAAAAATCTAATGTGAGTGTACAGCTGCTCCCTGATGTCGTTAAGCACAAAATCCCCTGCCGGATTGTTAAATGACGAGAGATGAACAAGCCATTTGTGCCCATACTTACCTGGCTTCCAGAAGCCCCTGGATCATGCACCACCCTGTTGTCACTCCTTCCCTCTCTAATGACTGCTTGGCTATAGCAGAGTAGCATGTCCATACAGCACTTGTTTTCAGCTTCATCTAAACGTGTAGATGAGGCTCTGATGTGTGTTATCAATCGAGCCGCTGATGCGGCTCGATTGATAAGATCCGACAGGTCGGATCTTGCTACCGCCGATTCCCTGCTTGTTCCCCGCGAGGGGACTATGGCAGGGAATCGAGCGGAAGATAAGCGGCACGGCGCGGGGACGTGCAGGTATCAAATCCGGCGCACGCGCGGGCGAGCGGGGACATGGCGGGGACGCGGAAGAGGCGATCCGGCGGCTAATCGAGCCGCCGGATCGGAGCCTCATCTACGCGTGTAGATGAGGCTTTCCACTATGTCACCCTAAGGGCCTGTTCACTCGCATTTCGCTGATGCTAAATGCTTGTCTGCAACGGACCAGAAAAGTGCTTGGCATTGGATCGAAGCGGTTCCCACCATTCCATCATCGTGCCACACTTTGAACCCATGCAGGGCAAAGAACCACAGCTCAACCACAGCAGAATGCTACATTTGACCAGTGTTTGAGCAATTGCCAGCAAATGATGGTAAACGCATTGAGATGAATTCATCTGAATGTGGGCATAGGTCAATCCCAGCAGTAAACTACAAGGACAGATGCCCACGTGAAACAAACCTTATGATGGAGTAATGACATACCTTCACTGAATGTATGGGGCTACAAAGTACTCCCATCCAAGATGAATCTAGTGCATAGCTCACTGAAGAATATCGAATGCAGATACTAGAAGGCTGAGGAAGGAGGGTGGCACCGTGGGCAAGACAAAACCCAGAGGATGGAATTGGCTGCAAAGGTAGATAGTGAGGAGTGGATAGCTATAGCTAGCTGAAATATTGGAGTTGCAACTTGCAGAAACAGTGGTGGTCCCATTTGTGCAGTGGCAGAAACAGTGCCTGCAGTGATGGTACCATGTGTGCGGTGGCAGAGGCAGTGCTTGCAGTGATGGTCCCATGTGTGAGGTGGCAGAAACAGTGCCTGCAGTGATGGTTCCTTGTGTGCGGTGGCAGAGGCAGTGCTTGCAGTGATGGTCCCATGTGTGCAGTGGCAGAAAGAGTGCCTGCAGTGATGGTCCCATGTGTGCGGTGGCAGAGGCAGTGCTTGCAGTGATGGTTTCATGTATGCAGTGGCAGAAGCAGTGCCTGCAGTGATGGTCACATGTGTGCGGTGGCAGAGGCAGTGCTTGCAGTGATGGTTTCATATATGCAGTGGCAGAAGCAGTGCCTGCAGTGATGGTCACATGTGTACAGTGGCAGAAGCAGTGCCTGCAGTGATGGCCCCTTGTGTGTAGTGGCAGAAGTAGTGCCTGCAGTGATGTTCACATGTGTGCAGTGGCAGAAGCAGTGCCTGCAGTGATGGTCCCTTGTGTGCAGTGGCAGAAGTAGTGCCTGTGTGTGCAGTGGCAGAAGCAGTGCCTGCAGTGATGGCCCCTTGTGTGAGGTGGCAGAAGTAGTGCCTGCAGTGATGTTCACATGTGTGCAGTGGCAGAAGCAGTGCCTGCAGTGATGGTCCCTTGTGTGTAGTGGCAGAAGTAGTGCCTGTGTGTGCAGTGGCAGAAGCAGTGCCTGCAGTGATGGCCCCTTGTGTGAGGTGGCAGAAGTAGTGCCTGCAGTGATGTTCACATGTGTGCAGTGGCAGAAGCAGTGCCTGCAGTGATGGTCCCTTGTGTGCAGTGGCAGAAGTAGTACCTGCAGCGATGGTCACATGTGTGCAGTGGCAGAAGCAGTGCTTGTAGTGATGGTTTCACGTGTGCAGTGGAAGAAGCAGTGCCTGCAAAGGTGGTCCCATGTGTGGAATTTTGCAATACATTGGAGGAGCTTTTGTGAACATGCATCCATTCAATAATAGGAGCTGTAGGCAAGTGAAGCAGGTAGAAAAAAAAACGGCGCCGCCATAGGCACCTATGTTAAAAGCCACATTTAGCATATTTAGCACATATGGCATTAGGGGGAAATTTGGGTGCATGGCAGTTGCCGTTATCGGGTGCCTCAGGGCGCCCAATTTTACCATACTTGCCGCAAATCACGGCTTCGACAAAGCTGCGATATGCGGCTTTTAAGATAAATTTGGCCGACCAGAGTCGCCCGATTACCAGCAAGAGGGGGCTTTTTCCCCGCCCTAGCTTATGGAAAAAAAAATAGCTTGCAGATACCTAAATTGGGGCATTGCATAGCGGGCGCGGTTAGGTTTAGGCACCACTGGCTTTGGTTAGGGTAAGGTTGGCACCACCAGGGGGAGAAAATAGGGTTAGGCATCACAGGGGGGGAAGGTTAAGTTTAGGGACCACCAGGGGGGGTTAAGTTTAGGCACCACCGGGAGGGGTAGGGTTAGGCACCACCAGGATAGGATTTTAGGGTTAGGGGAGGGTTCTGAGCGAGAGTAGGGTTAGGTTTAGCAATAGTAAAATATCGGTACATAATACCGATACTCTACCATGGATATTTAGTAGTAGAATATCGCTATTTTTAGTGATATCCTACTACTGGCAAACCCGTCATGCTTTTTCCCACATGCCTTTTTTGCATGTATGCGTAGGCAAGAATCTCCAGCAATGGTGTATGTGGGCATTTGCCCACATGGGTGGTGCTGAATGGAGAATCTGGTAATGCACAGTGTAATAACACATGGGGCTTGATTCTCTTAAGAGTGCTAACTGTTAGCACACCCGTGCTAAATAGTTAGCACGTGAAGTGCCGTGCTCGCATCTTTACGCGCGCAGAGTTTTGCGCCCACGCGGTAACTACCATTTGCGTGCAACAATTGCGCTCAAATGGTAGTTACCGCGCGAGCGCGAAACTTTGCACGCGTAAAGATCAAGCCCATGGTGTTATTAAAGCAAAAATCAGAGATACCAGTAGATATTTTGCAGCACTAAGGACCTAGGTAAGGTAATTTTTAGAGGTCAGGGAAGGCTAGGACTAGAAGACATTAATGCAAAGCTCTCAAGGAGTCAGGGTGGGATTAGAACAGCCAAAAGAAGCCGACCCTCCAATTACATGGACAGTTTAATTTGCAATAAGCGAATAAAATAAACTGTGAAATTTCTGTTGGAAGAGACTGATTTATGGTGGTACCATCCACATATAAAGTTTGCGCACTCACCAGATGGAGCACCAGTTCCAGTCTAGACAGCTGAGTTACATTTCTTTTCTCACAGGCATAATTAGCTGCATGGTCAAGGAACAATAGTTGCTTGTTTTCCCCACTTGCACAGACTGATTGACTGCCAGGAAGCTCTGACACCTCAAGTCTTTACACGCTTTGCTCTAGTCAGCATGGAACTGGTCAGCATTCGAATTCAAATATACAAGGTAAGCAATCTAAAATAGCATGTAAAGGATACATTTTATTCTCAAGAAAGGTGTATTTCCACTTTAAAGATTTCAAAAACCTACCAACTAAATTGTCAGTGAACTCCAAATGCTGGTATTTGGATAGCTGGCAGTCCATCACTAATTACAAGCCCCTATTTACAAAAATTAATAGTAATATACCCTCACGAAATACAAAAATAAAAAAGTTCAGTCTCTAAGGTAACTGTTTATGTTTTTTTTTTTTTTGATTGTCATTGTTTTAAATACGCAAATGTATCATTTGTGTAATGATGGAAGAGTGGGGTAACGGGTTAATCTTAATAATATATGTATGTGTTTTTATTAAAGGAATACTATCGATACCCAAGTGTTCTAAAATGACAATGTACAAATAATGTCTAAGTAGCTGTGTAAACATTTTCCTACATTTCATGTTAAATATCAGAGGCAAAAGCTGTAATTTATTGAGGGTAGGAGTTAGCTATATTGGGACAAATCAATTGCAAAAGGGGTGTCTGCTTCAATGCACAGCCAGAGTTGCATATCAGACTACAGAAAGCAAATATCAACTAATCAAACTCTGAAAGCAAAAACAATATGAAAAAGCTGTGACAATTTCCTCTGCTCTCTTCAGACACTTCAGTCAGAAACAGAGCTCCCAACAGCTGCAGCTCCTGTGTCCTGTCTCTCTCTGTCACACACAGAGCTACACATAGAGTTAACTGATCAAGTGTGAGGGGAATTTCCCTTCTCCTCATGGCTCAGTCAGCCATCAGTAAACTTTGAATGTATTTTGCTAACAGTAAACAAAGAAGTTGTTACTAAAATGTATACACCAATACTTAGCAGCACTTCCCAAACAATTCCTGTGTCAATTGAAAAATATATGTGAATCGATAGTATTCCTTTAAATTAAATGTATGTATGTATAATTTTACTATTTGGTCTCAAGATGTCCTCACACTTTTCTTCCTGCATGTACTGTTAGTATGCGAACAGGAAGTAATGCGTGTATGTGTTATTTCGTTTGTTACAATGACCACAGGTATCTCATTGATGCCAGGGATCATTGACATGGGGACTTAAAGAGACTCCGTAACAAAAATTGCATCCTGTTTTTTATCATCCTACAAGTTCCAAAAGCTATTCTAATGTGTTCTGGCTTACTGCAGCACTTTGTACTATCACAGTCTGTAATAAATCAATGTATCTTTCCCCTGTCAGACTTGTCGGCCTGTGTCTGGAAGGCTGCCAAGTTCTTCAGTGTTGTGGTTCTGCTATGAACTCCCCCTTCCAGGCCCCTCTATGCACACTGCCTGTGTATTATTTAGATTAGGGCAGCTTCTCTCTTCTCTCTTATCTTTTACAAGCTGGATAAATCGTCCTCTGAGCTGGCTGGGCTTTCACATACTGAGGAATTACAGACAAAGGCAAAGCTGTTTGCAGAAGAAACGAGCAGCCTGAAACTTCAGTGCATGAGAGATGCAGGGGGAAAGAAACACACAAATGATCTCTTGAGATTCAAAAGGAAGGGTGTATACAGCCTGCTTGTGTATGGATGTATTTTCTATGTGTGGACATACTGTACATCAACCTACTTCCTGTTTTGGTGGCCATTTTGTTTGTTTATAAAAAAACTTTTTAAAACTGTTTTTAACCACTTTTAATGTGGCGAGGAGCGGCGAAATTGTGACAGAGGGTAATAGGACTGGTATGTTTACTTTTGTGCGATTTTAAAGGACTTACGAGGCCAGATTTGTAAAAAATACATAAAAAAAGTTAGATACCTGTGTGTGTTTGCAAGGCACGGAGGACGCCGTCCGCGCGCTCCGTGCCGTTCCGCCTGGTCCCTGCTGCTTAATATGCCCCCCAACGGTCCCCGACCGCGCGTCCCGGGTCGTGCTCCCCAGCCTGTACCAAGATGGCCGCCGGAGCTGGCCGCGGCTGCGCAGTCCGCATAGCCGCGAGTGCGGCTGCGCAGCTCTAAGGCCAACCCCCCGATCCACGTAACAGTAGCGTGGATCGGGGAGTTGGCCTTAGAGCTGCGCAGCCGCACTCGCGGCTATGCGGACTGCGCAGCCGCGGCCAGCTCCGGCGGCCATCTTTGTGAAGGCTGGAGAGCCCGACCCGGGCCGTGCGGTCGGGGGTCGTTCGGGGGCATATTAAGCAGCGGGGACCAGGCGGAACGGCACGGAGGGCGCGGACGGCGTCCTCCGTGCCTTGCAAACACACACAGGTATCTAACTTTTTTTATGTATTTTTTACAAATCTGGCCTCGTAAGTCCTTTAACAATACAGATTCTCTTTAAATCAATGAATGGGAACGTAATCTCCCCACTAATGGGTGGCAACGAGAACGCGTGTGGGAGCGCGCACAGTGGCAAACGAGTATCTACGTCCCTAAGACTTCAGATGAAGCCCTGTAGGATGTAGATATACTGCATGCTATGAACTAACTAGTTCATGGTCCTGACCGACTACGAATTATTGTTCCACTGACTGAAATTTTGGAATGATTTTTTAGTCTGATCTGATTGCTTATCATATACCCCTCCATTGGTAGGTCTAACTGATCGTTTCTGATCGATCACAACAATTGCATCGATCAGTCAATTGTTTGGGAAATTGGATTGTTAATGGAGAAGAAATACAAGCATTTTCTGCGTTATTTCATTGCTCAATAAAGATATGCTGAAGAAAGGAACTAGTTTCTCTTGTTGCAGAACTACCATGAGGAAAAGACTAGATGGATCTGCAGCCTCTGTTGCTGGAATTTCGTGACTTGCATTTGTGGGGTACACAGACTGAGGAAGTTAACATGAGCTGAGGCGCAGATATGTACTTACTTTGCTTTACTATAAAAGGAAAGGAAATGATTGAATAAAAGCTGGATAAATGATTGCTGCTGCTTGCTATTAGATATGTTAGCAAATGTTTCCACTGTCTCTGCAAAAAAAGGAAATCAAAGTGCAAGGATAGATTCCAAGATTCTTTTTTATTTTGCACATCTCCCTTGCCCACTACACATTTTACAACTTTGGTAACACTGAAATGCATGAAATATATATATATATATATATTGTAGATATATAATGTTACAGTATGCTACAAGTTTTTACTACATAGTGAATTATCTGCACTCCAGTCTGGGATTATCACAGTTTCTCAGCATGTGACAGGCAGCTTCATTCCCCCCTCATCCTCACACTGTGAGGAGTAAACAAGGCACATAGAGCCTGCAGGGGGCGTGCATAACTTGTATTCATTACAACAGAGGCAGCCCATTCCTCCCTGGGCCGACAAAGCTTGACAAGGAAAAGAAAATTAGATATATTACAGAGACAGTGCAACTCGAAAAGGCTGCAGTAATCCAGACCACATTAGAAGAGGTATAGGAACTTATGCTGGGCATACATGGCTCGATTTTACCGGCCGATTCTCCCGCTCGATTGATTCCCTCTTGATTCCGCACGCGATTCTGTTATCGTCAGCTCATTTTTCTTATCTGTTTCCATTGTGTTCAATGTGGAATCGAGCAGCGAAATGATCGGGAGGGAGATTGGACATATCGGAAATTATCTATCGAGCCATCTAAATGGCTCAGAATCGAGCCTTGTATTCCCAGCATTATAGGATAGAAGATCAGCAAAAGCTCGGTATACAGAGGCGCCAGAGTAGAGTAAAACGTTTTAAAAACCGTTTAAAAGCAGAGGGGGATGTTAGGGTGGACTTACCTCCCTCTTACAAAAAAGAAAACTCACTCGAGTCTCGATAAAACAGAATTGACAAATAATTTATTCAACTCCACAAATGCAATGCGTTTCGCGGGCGTGACCCCGCTTCCTCAGGCAAAAATGGGAGCACAACTCAGTGGGTCAAGCAGTAGGTTTGAGCGCCTCCGTGCGCTCAAACCTGTTTTATCGAGACTCGAGTGAGTTTTCTTTTTTGTAAGCGGGAGGTAAGTCCACCCTAACATCCCCTTCTGCTTTTAAACGGTTTTTAAAACGTTTTACTCTACTCTGGCGCCTCTGTATACCGAGCTTTTGCTGATCTTCTAGTCCACCCTGGGTGGAGGGGTGCATCTCCATCTACTATCTACAGAGAGCGACTTCTTAACCTGAGTGGGGTCAGGTCCTAATGCTCCCCACCTGCATTTAAAGTGGTTGCCTATGGGTAACCCGTGTTTGTGAGTATATACACATAAAATTATATTGAACTCTTCATTTTACCTGACAATACTGCACCATATTGGGCTCTCGATTCTCTTCTTGTTTTTAAGCATAGGATAGAAGAAATAAGGCTGAAAATTTTGTTACAGAGTCTCATTAACATCAAAAAAATCATCTAAATAATAAAATATGCGGACTCCCTTTTCTCTGATAACTACTACGGTTGCTTGAAAAACTTTTGTGAAAGTCCTCGGGGCTTGGGGACACCGACAGGCCGAAAGGTAACAATTTGAATTGAAAGTGAATGTCCGGGGAATGGAATCTTAGAAACTTCCTGAAGGTCTTGTGGATTGGAATGTATAAATAAGCATCCTTTAGGTCTATTGAGAGCATAAAATCTCCTGCTTGCACCAAGGACATTTTGATTGTAAGGATTCCATTTTGAATTTTTGTGTTAATATGTACTTGCTCAGATTTCTTAAGTCGGTGACTGGCCTCCATTCCCTGTCTTTTTCTGAACCAGTAAAACATTTCAATACACCCCTTTGAACTACTGATATTGAGGTACTTCTTCTATGGTGTTCTGTGTTAGCAGTGATGTCATATATTGAAAAATACATTCTTTTTTCAGAGATGATTGAGGCAGCCTTGACCTTATAAAAGAAAAATGGGGGCTATTGTATTTATCATCCACAAGTCTTTTACCTTCTCCACTCATACCTGTTTGAACAGGGATAGTCGTGCTCCTATTTGACAAGAGTGGGTGGGCACACCCTCAAAAGGATTTTCCCTGACTCTGTTAAAGTGTAACTGTCAGGCAAAAAATAAAAAATCAATTCTTTATTTTTATCTGGTAAACAAATAATAATGATGCTAAGCAGGCAACCCAAAAGTTAAAATCACTATTACTTTTCTTGTTGAGAAATGAATATTCCCCAAATTACCTGACTCTTATTTGGTACACACAAAGGAAGTTGCAGGGCATATTGGGTTGTCTTTTTTTTGCTTTTCTACTTCCCCTCAGACTTAACTAATGCAGCCTGATTGGCAGAAGCCTCTTTCCCTCCTGTTTTCCCCTACCACACCTCTGTTCCTCTTTGATTGGCCAATATTTCTGATGCTGAGACAATGCACTTTCTATAGTGAAGGGCAGGCTATGCATATGCAATCAGGCAGATGAGAGTAAGGGAGGTAATGACATCAGGATTGGCTTCAAAATAGCCACAGTTAAAATGGGAAACGCCAAGGAGGATTTTCTCTTTTTTTTTACTGTGGAAAAATCACTAAAATCAAAACGTGTACAGTGCATTACATATATTATGTAAGTAGAGCAAGTATTTATCTACTTAAATATGTGTTGTTTTTTTCTGAGATAGTATGGCTGACAGTTCCTCTATAAGTATTCATTCATTCATTCAAATTAGACTGATAACTTCTCCAGTTGCGATAAAATTGTTTCCCAGGTTTACACGATTTTGCTTCTTTAAGCTTGTTCTGTGGTTGTAATTTGTGAGTAAATTACAGTCCAGGGGGCTCCATTGGAAACTTTTCATTGGCCCCTGGCTGAGGAGCCCTTGTCTTTCCCCATGTATTAATGGACATGGTGATGTAATCAACACTCTTTAAATACAGAGCAAAGGGAACAAGGGGAAGGGAGGACAGACAATCTATATTATTCCCATTTTCCACTTAGGTTTTTTGGACCCAACCGCCATAATTGTAAATCAATTAAGAAGTCATGACCTGGTTGATGTGAAAAAGGTGACAAATAATTTATTGTTTGTGACTCATCAAGCTTAAAAGGTGTACAGGACACAATTAAAAACCAACAGCGCTGTTGTACACACCTGCATCAGGGCGCCCACCAGACACACCACATAGTATGGCAACCATAATCACACTAGCCACCTCCAGGCATACAGACTGGGACATCAATATTTGTATTCTCCTAGGTAGATAGTAGGGTGCCAGAGATGTCAGCAACATGCATTGCCTTAGGTATTATAGCTTGCAGGGGGCTTTATGTAGCACAGCAGTGGTATAAGCAAGCACATGCAGAGCAGTCCCGCCTCTAAGCAGCAGTCGCAAGCCTTGTTGCATACTCACGACTCCATGTTCTGCATCAAACTCCTGGAGGAAGGGATGTCCCGTCCTTGTGTATGCGCATAACATGGGCCCCTGTGTGGTCCACACATTTAGTCTCCTCTCTATGTCCCAGTACCTTCCCAGCAGTTTGGATTCCTATCCATGCGGCACCTTGCACCACCAGCTATTAAGATTGTCCAGGCTTGTCCAGGCTTTCCGGGCACAGGGCACAAGAGTATTGGCACACTTGTACATCCACCACCTATGCAAGTGTGGATCCGGTTTGCAGCCTCGCTCCGAGCTTATAGATAAAGCAGGCAAAGACAGGCTTGCTCACTTCCGGGACTCAGGACGGCCTGAGTCTTTGATATCTGGCTGGTGTCCATTCATGTCTCGGTCCAAGCACTGGGATACACGGAGACTGGGTGACGCGGAGAGGGATCCGTGGCAGGTCTGATGAGCGGCGAGACGCAGCTGGCCGACTAGTTTCGACCGGTGTTTCCGGTCTTCATCAGGGCGGTCTTCACTGCAACAGAATGTATGAAGAGGGTAGTGAACAAATCAAGTGATAAATGGCCCCTTCTAACTAGGGTGACCAGAACGTCTTCTAAAAGGACAGGATGCGGTAGCAAGGTTGCACTCCATATAGGATTTCCAGGTTCTGGACAAGCAATAGAACAAATCCGCACACTGACATCCCTTTTTACCACTCTGTTCTGTACCGGTTTCTCTATCCTCCAGGCATTCCAACAATTTGTTAAAATGTTCTCCATTCACATAATCACAAACAGAGTTGACCGTTGTTTGACTAATTACATATGATATATACTGAGATTAAAGGGACTCAAAGCTGATAAATTAAAAAGATTTTTGCATACCTGGGGCTTCTGCCAGCCTCATCCGCCTGGATCACTCCCACATCGCCGTCCTCCGCTGCCCACAGCTTCGGGAACCCAGGTCCCGTCACTGATGTCACTTGCGGCCAGCTACGCAGGAGAACTACGAATTTCTATGTTCTAAACTTTCTACCCCGGGATATCATACCTGATCAACCTCCTGTCTTCTTTGCAATGGCTTCATACATTTTCTGCCCAAAAAGAACTAGAGCTCTCCTAGCTGTAGTGGCAAACCATATTGCTCTGGCTGAGGCTTTAACACAATCTATAGCGGTCTGACCAATGAAGTCGGCTGAGATCTTCAGATCTTGTATGGACAAAATAAACTTTGTCTTTTTCCACTTCTGTGTGAACTGCATCTTTTGTATTACAAGTCCGGGCTTTTATAGCTTTTGCTAATGCTGTTAGAGCGATACCTGGTTTCTTTTAATCACTGTCTTTCTTTCTGTCCAGTACATCCTTAAAGAGACCCTGAGGAGTGGCCTAAAAGGAAAAACTGGACTTACCTGTGGCTTCCTCCTGCCCCCGTAGACCACAAGGTCCCCCGGCATCTGCTTCCTCCCTTCCGTTGTCCCGCTGGCGGCTCTGGTAATCCGACGACTTAAGCTGAAGACGTGCGTGCACGTCATCACGGCAGTTGCCGTAAGGGTTCTGCACATGCACAGTTCTCTAAAGACCAAACCGAGCATGCGATGGTGACCGGCATGATGATGCACCAGGTTGCGGGCCAGGGGAGTGCATGCACAACTTCAGCCGAAGTTGCCGGATTACTGGATCTGCCAGTGGGGCCACAAAAGGGAAGAAAATGATGCCGGGGGACCTCGCGGGCTACGGGGGGCTGGAGGAAGCCCCAGGTAAGTCCCTTTAAAGGTAACCGAATTATCCATAGGGAGTGTAACGTGTTTTTCTAACTCAGATCTTGAGGCGTCTACTGCAGGAGCATTCATCATCTATATCCCTTACGTCAATGCTCCTTGTTGACATAAGCGATATAGATTACTCCATTTATTCTGCAAAGATGATTTTTTTTTTGTCTGGTGTAGTCCCTTCTTCTTGTATGAGATGTTTTATCTCTGGCATAAACGGGAAATTAGGTCCTGTCTTTTGTAAATGTGGATAACGCTTTGCAGGTTTCTCCAATTCCGGTACATCGGATTCTTTTTCTTTCCCCTTTTTGGCCTCTTTAATTGCTGAAACTAATATTGGTACCAAAATGAAGTTGAAATTCCCTGTTACTTAATCATCTTCGGTTGTCTGTACAACACTCCGTTCTTGTGAATGAGTCGGACTGTTTTGGCATTCTTTTTCTAACTCTTCTCTAATCGCCTTGCTAATTAGTTCCAGAGCTCCAGAAGAGTTTTGATCTTTTTTTTTTTTTTATGCATCTTTAAAAAACAATCATACAACTACAGTATATGCCAAATAGTATTTAGTATGATCTCTTGTGCATGAAGATGATTTTTCTTTTCTCTAAGTACTCCTTTTTTGACTGTTTCTACATGAGGAAGTTGATCTTTCTCTGTAACTACTGAGGAATGTCCAGTTCCAGTGGCGGACACAGGCAGCAGTGGGCCCCTGTGCAAAATATCAATTGTGGGCCCCCCTGACCTGCGGCGCGCGAAGCGCGCCGCGTCAAAAAATGGGCGTGGCTATAACCTACGACGCGCGAAGCACGCCGCAGCAAAAAATGGGTGTGGATAGAACCTGCGGCGCTTAGCGCCGCGGCAAAAAATGGGCGTGGCAATGACCGGATAAGGGCGGAGCTAACTGTAATTTAAAGTGATCCCGGGGTGAGAGTGATATGGAGGCTGCCATATTTATTTCCTTTTAAACAATACTAGTTGCCTGGCGGCCCTGCTGATCTATTTGGCTGCAGTAATAAACTGAATTACACCAGCAACAAGCATGCAGCTTAATCTTCTCAGTTCTGACAATATTGTCAGAAACCCCTGACCTGCTGCATGCTTGTTCAGGGTCTATGGTTGAAAGAATAAGAGGCAGAGGACCAGAACGGCAACCAGGCAACTGGTATTGCTTAAAAGGAGAGAAATATGGCAGCCTCAATATTATTCTCACCTCAGGTTCCCTTGAAAAGTGCAACGCAAAGACAGTGGGCCCAGGTTTTGGTGACCCTTTCCCCAGAAAATTCACATAATTGTGCAGGTTTTCTCATGAAAATACACATAATGTGAGCAGATATGCCCAGAAAATACGTGCAATCATGTCGGCAGATATGCCCAGAAAATACGTGCAATCATGTCGGCAGATATGCCCAGAAAATACGTGCAATCATGTCGGCAGATATGCCCAGAAAATACGTGCAATCATGTCGGCAGATATGCCCAGAAAATACGTGCAATCATGTCGGCAGATATGCCCAGAAAATACGTGCAATCATGTCGGCAGATATGCCCAGAAAATACGTGCAATCATGTCGGCAGATATGCCCAGAAAATACGTGCAATCATGTCGGCAGATATGCCCAGAAAATACGTGCAATCATGTCGGCAGATATGCCCAGAAAATACGTGCAATCATGTCGGCAGATATGCCCAGAAAATACGTGCAATCATGTCGGCAGATTTGCCCAGAAAACACATGCAATCATGTAGCAAATTTGCCCAGAACATACATGCAATCATGTGGCAGACCTGCCCAGAACATACACGCAATCATGTGGCAGACCTGCCCAGAACATACACCTGCTAAAATAAATAATAAAAAAAACCATTTACTCACCTGCAGCAGCAGACCTCCTGTCCCAGCCTCCATCCAGCGCGCAGCTCCCATGGGTGGTTGGGTGGACAGGTAGCCTGGTGGGTAGGTAGGTAGGCAGCCCTTAGCCGGGTGGGTAAGTAGCCTGGTGGGTGGCTGGGTAGCCGGGTGGGTGGGTAGCCTGGTGGGTAGGTAGCCTGGTGGGTGGGTAGGTGGGTGGTTAGGTAGCTGGGTGGGTGGGTAGGTAGCCTGGTGGGTCTTTAGGTAGGTAGCCTGGTGGGTTGGTAGGTAGCCGGGTGGGTAGGTAGGTAGGTAGCCTGGTGGGTGGGTAGGTAGCCGGGTGGGTGTGTAGGTAGCCGGGTGGGTGGTTAGGTAGCCGGGTAGGTAGCCGGGTGAGTGGTTGGGTAGCCGGGTGGGTGGGTAGCCAGGTGGGTAGGTAGCCGGGTGGGTAGGTAGCCGGGTGGGTAGGTAGCCGGGTGGGTAGGTAGCCGGGTGGGTAGGTAGCCGGCAGGGTGGTTAGGTAGCTGGGTGGGTAGGTAGACGGGTGGGTGGTTAGGTAGCCGGGTGGGTAGATGTGTGGGTGGTTAGGTAGCCGGGTGGGTAGCCGGGTGGGTGGTTAGGTAGCCGGGTAGGTAGCTGGGTGGGTAGGTAGCCGGGTGGGTGGGTAGGTATCCGGGTGGGTGGGTAGGTAGCCGGCAGGGTGGTTAGGTAGCTGGGTGGTTAGGTAGCTGGGTGGGTAGGTAGCCGGGTGGGTGGCTAGGTAGCCGGGTGGGTAGGTAGCCGGGTGAGTGCGTAGATGTGTGGGTGGTTAGGTAGCCGGGTAGGTGGGTAGCCGGGTGGGTAGGTAGTCGGGTGGGTGGTTAGGTAGCCGGGTAGGTAGCCGGGTGGGTAGGTAGCCGGGTGGGTGGTTAGGTAGCCGAGTGGGTAGGTAGCCGGGTGGGTGGGTAGGTAGCCGGCAGGGTGGTTAGGTAGCCGGGTAGGTAGCCGGGTGGGTGGGTCGGCAGCCGGCAGGGTGGTTAGGTAGCCGGGTAGGTAGCCGGGTGGGTAGGTAGCCGGGTGGGTGGTTAGGTAGCCGGGTAGGTAGCCGGGTGGGTGTGTGGGTATCCGGGTGGGTAGGTAGCCGGGTGGGTAGGTAGCCAGCAGGGTGGTTAGGTAGCCGGGTAGGTAGCTGGGTGGGTGGTTAGGTAGCCGGGTGGGTGTGTGGGTATCCGGGTGGGTAGGTAGCCGGGTGAGTGTGTGGGTAGCCGGGTGGGTAAGGTAGCCGGGTGGATGGGTGTGTAGCTATCCGGGTGGGGGGCCCGACTCCTATCCTCCCTCACTCACCTCGGGGCCCCCCTCCCGGTATGCGCGGCGGCGGCGGCGGGCGGGAGAGCAGAAAATCCAGGAAGTCTCCGCCGGGGCTGCAGCAGACACTAGAGGCTGCTGCCGCTTGGTCTCCCGTGTCTCCAACTTTGTACACTGCTCGCTACTAAACCAGGAAGTAGCGAGCAGTGTACAAAGTTGGAGACACGGGAGACCAAGCGGCAGCAGCCTCTAGTGTCTGCTGCAGCCCCGGCGGAGACTTCCTGTATTTTCTGCTCTCCCGCCGCATCGCATGAGGGGGAGGGGGAGGGGGAGGGGGGGGGGCCGATGTGAGGGGGGAGGACAGGAGTAGGGGCCCCCCAGGTTAAAATAAAAATAAAAGGTAAAATTAAAAAAAAAACCCTGCAATACTTAATGGGCCCCTGAAGCAGCGGAACTTCAGGGGCCCTCGTGCGGCGGCACGGCCTGCACGGCCGTATGTCCGCCACTGTCCAGTTCTCCTCCTGGATCTGAAAAATGTGCTTCTTCCGGCTGTGGAATAACGTTATTCACTGTCTGAACATTCTCGTCTTGCTGATGATCTTCTACTGTCACGTGAAGGTCTTTCTTTGTATGCTGTGTGACTTCGAGATTTTGGAATGCAAAAGAGCAGACCACAACTAGGTAGGTAGGCAAGTCTCACCTCCTGACTCGAGGGAGTCCCGCTCTGCACTAGCTTAAATAGAGCCAGGAGGTCTCCCACCGCCAGTGCATGCGCAGTAACGCCATCCGCCCTTGACCAAGATGGCAGACAGACGCCAAGTATGGGCAGAACGTCCTGACATAGGGCGAAAACTCCCCCAAAGATCTTCTACTGTCGTGTGAAGATCTTTCTTTATATGATGTGTGACTTTGAGATTTGGGACTGCAAAAAAGCAGACCACAACTAGGTAAGTATAAAGAACTTTACCCTCCTTTTTTTGGGGGGGGGGGGGGGGGGGGGGGCACCATAAAAGATTTGATTACCTTCGGGTGTCCCCCTGATCACTTTTATGGTGTCCCTTTTTTCCAACGAGCCATGAGCTACAGTAAGAATGAAATAAGTTTAATCAGAAAGCATAGACAAATTATAAGAAAGAATAAGAAAATAAAAAAATCTATTTTTTTATAAGGGACTCTAGCCGTTTAAGGCTCACCAGCCAGCAATCTCAGCCATGCGCATGGCTCACCTCCTGACTCGAGGGAGTCCCGCTCTACACTAGCTTAAATAGAGCCAGAAGGTCTCCCACCATCAGTGCATGCTTAGTTACCCTTAACCAAGATGGCGGACAGGCACCAAGTCTGGACAGAACGTTCTGATCTAGGGAGGAAACTAAGGCGCGATCCCGGAAGGTAAGTCGCGACCCATGAAGTACTTCATGCACAGAACTTGCCTCTGTGTCCTATTCAGATTGGGTTCTCTTTAAAGAAGGTGAAATAGGTTGTTGCAGCACCAAGGAAGTTTTAGCACCATTGTTTGTTACAGTCTCTTTACATACTTTTGATAGGTCACAGGGACCACTGAAGTCTAGATGCACAACATGTAAATCCAAAAAGTCCTGATTTTGAACCTCTGGTATACAACCCTGTAGTTAAACACCACCCTACTCTTCAGAGAGACACAAGTGAAAGTTCCGGCAATGGAACTGAACACTGTGAATATGATGGCCTCAGATTAAATGTGCTCAAGAGACACTGATTAGAAGCAGAGCCATAACTACAGTCCAGGGGGCTCCACTGGAAACTTTTCATTGGCCCCTGGCTGAGGAGCCCTTGTCTTTCCCCATGGATTAATGGACATGGTGATCTAATCAACACTCTTTAAATACAGCACATGGTTCACACGGATGCACAGTCACCCCCTCTTCACTGCAACAGAATGTATGAAGAGGGTAGTGAACAAATCAAGTGATAAATGGCCCCTTCTAACTAGGGTGACCAGAATGTCTTCTAAAAGGTCAGGATGCGGTAGCAAGGTTGCACTCCATATAGGATTTCCAGGTGCTGGACAAGCAATAGAACAAATCCAGAGGGTTCGCACACTGACATCCCTTTTTACCACTCCGTTCTGTACCGGTTCCTCCATCCTCCAGGCATTTCAACAATTTGTTAAAATGTTCTCCATTCACATAATCACAGAGTTGACCGTTGTCTCACTAATTACATATGATATATACTAAGATTAAAGGGACTCAGAGCTGATAAATTAAAAAGATTTTATACATACCTGGGGCTTCTGCCAGCCTCATCCGCCTGGATCGCTCCCACATCGCCGTCCTCCGCTGCCCACAGCTTCGGGAACCCAGGTCCCGTCACTGATGTCACTTGCGGCCAGCTACGCAGGAGAACTACGAATTTCTATGTTCTAAACTTTCTATCCCGGGATATCATACCTGATCAACCTCCTGTCTTCTTTGCAATGGCTTCATACATTTTCTGCCCAAAAAGAACTAGAGCTCTCCTAGCTGTAGTGGCAAACCATATTGCTCTGGCTGAGGCTTTAACACAATCTATAGCGGTCTGACCAATGAAGTCGGCTGAGATCTTCAGATCTTGTATGGACAAAATAACCTTTGTCTTTTTCCACTTCTGTGTGAACTGCATCTTTTGTATTACAAGTCCGGGCTTTTATAGCTTTTGCTAATGCTGTTAGAGCGATACCTGGTTTCTTTTAATCACTGTCTTTCTTTCTGTCCAGTACATCCCTAAAGAGACCCTGAGCAGTGGCCTAAAAGGAAAAACTGGACTTACCTGTGGCTTCCTCCTGCCCCCGTAGACCACAAGGTCCCCCGGCATCCGCTTCCTCCCTTCCGTTGTCCCGCTGGCGGCTCTGGTAATCCGACGACTTAAGCTGAAGACGTGCGTGCACGTCATCACGCCAGTTGCCGTAAGGGTTCTGCACATGCACAGTTCTCTAAAGACCAAACCGAGCATGCGATGGCGACCGGCATGATGATGCACCAGATTGCGGGCCAGGGGAGTGCATGCACAACTTCAGCCGAAGTTGCCGGATTACTGGATCTGCCAGTGGGACCGCAGAAGGGAAGAAAATGACCTCGCGGGCTACGGGGGGGCTGGAGGAAGCCCCAGGTACGTCCTTTTAAAGGTAACCGAATTATCCATAGGGAGTGTAACGTGTTTTGCTAACTCAGATCTTGAGGCGTCTACCGCAGGAGTATTCATCATCTATATCCCTTACGTCAATGCTTCTTGTTGACATAAGCGATATAGATTACTCCATTTATTCTGCAAAGATGATTTTTTTTGTCTGGTGTAGTCCCTTCTTCTTGTATGAGATGTTTTATCTCTGGCATAAACGGGAAATTAGGTCCTGTCTTTTGTAAATGTGGATAACGCTTTGCAGGTTTCTCCGATTCCGGTACATCGGATTCTTTTTCTGTCCCCTTTTTGGCCTCTTTAATTGCTGAAACTAATATTGGTACCAAAACGAAGTTGAAATTCCCTGTTACTTGATCATCTTCGGTTGTCTGTACAACACTCCGTTCTTGTGAATGAGTCGGACTGTTTTGGCATTCTTTTTCTAACTCTTCTCTAATCGCCTTTCTAATTAGTTCCAGAGCTCCAGAAGAGTCTTGATCTTTTTTTTTTTTTATGCATCTTTAAAAAACAATCATACAACTACAGTATATGCCAAATAGTATTTAGTATGATCTCTTGTGCATAAAGATGATTTTTCTTTTCTCTAAGTACTCCTTTTTTGACTGTTTCTACATGAGGAAGTTGATCTTTCTCTGTAACTACTGAGGAATGTCCAGTTCTCCTCCTGGATCTGAAAAATGTGCTTCTTCCGGCTGTGGAATAACGTTATTCACTGTCTGAACATTCTCGTCTTGCTGATGATCTTCTACTGTCACGTGAAGGTCTTTCTTTGTATGCTGTGTGACTTCGAGATTTTGGAATGCAAAAGAGCAGACCACAACTAGGTAGGTAGCTAACCTCCTGACTTGAGGGAGTCCCGCTCTGCACTAGCTTAAATAGAGCCAGGAGGTCTCCCACCGCCAGTGCATGCGCAGTAACGTAGCGGCTGGGGGGGGGGGGGGGCAGTGGGCACCCCTGTAAATAGATTGGGGGCACCCTAGGACATGTTGGGGTCACGGGCCCCCCTAAAACAGAGCTAGCGACGCCACTGCCTCTTGATGCAACCACCCCCCCCCCCTCATGTCACCACCCATCCCTTTGGTTTGGCACGGCCCTCTCCCCTTGTGTATCATACTTGATTGTACATCCTACCCGGAATATGTGAACTTAAATTATTAGCACTACCACTCCAGTGTATGATCTGGCATTGTATTACTACCTGTATTGTGTTGTGTATCTTATTGCTTATAAACTGTATTGTTGTATCTGTTGCCTATTACTTGTATTGTTCTGTAATCCTATGTATTGTACAGCGCTGCGTAATATGTTGGCGCTATATAAATCCAATAAATAATAATAATACTATAGGAATTAAGTAGTAGAATATTGGTAATTTTGCCAACATTCTACTACCGGCAGTCTCTGGCACTATTTTTATCGGGGTACCATTTTTATAGGCATGCCATTTGGTCACCCTACTTCTAGCCATGGCCTTCACATCATCTGCCATGATCACTGTCGGTACATAGCCATAACCTTGATTTGAAGACATCTCTACTCCCCTCTGATTTCCACCGGCTTTGCTGCCTTGATAGGCTTTACTTTCATACTGCTTCTCTGAAAACAAGTAGTGCATACTTTCCATCTGCTTTACAAAGCTGTGATCCACAGAAAATATACAGGAATAAAAAAGAATATTTTTTCTGAATGTCTGAGGATTGCTTTGCAGTATTTATTTTGGAGTAAACAAGTCCATTTTATATCAGCATCTGACTTTTTCTTGTTTTGCTGTGAGATTGTCACGCTGTCACACATCTGTTGTTTTGGTTCTTCACAACTGCTGTTACATTGTAATGTTAGTGAGCATTCTCGCAGCTCCTGCTGTTCTAAGCCTCATAAATGAATTCTGTGCACTGCTTATTACAATAACCCAAAATCCCACCGTCCTTCTATCATTACGTTCCTAGGACATAATGTATTACAATTTTACCATCATGTAGCACATGGATTTTCCAGCTCTAGGCTCATCTTCTGAATGGCTCATAAAGCTGGCCAAGTGCAGAGTTTAAAAATGGATCATATCAGCGCTGCTTTATAACATAAACAGGTCTGTGAGCTGGAAATGAATGAAGTCTTATTCAGAAGCACAAAAGGTAGAATATACATCCTACTCTAATGGTATGTATAGACAATAAAGCCCAACTAAATCTGAAACTTGAACAAGGCAAAAATTATTAAATTTGGTACTAGTGATTAATGATGATCATAATGTGCTAACAGGGGCGTAGCAATAGGGGGTGCAGAGGTAGTGACCGCATAGGGGGTCCTTGGGCCAGAGAGGCCCCAAAGGGCCCTCCCTCAACTACAGTATTAGCTCTCTATTGGTCCTGTGCTCATAATAATCACTTCTATAGATACTTTGAATAGTGGTAATCATTAACAAGCTGTTCCCCATCCCCTTCTTGCACCTCTGACACTGTAGTTGCCATTGGCAGATTTTGGTGCGCCGTATCAATTGTTATGTATATAGCACTTGGGGGCCCCATTGTAAAACTTGCATCGGGGCCCACAGCTCCTTAGCTACGCCAATATGTGCTAATTATTATTATGCTAAATTTTGCATAAAATTTTGCAATTACGATTTGGAAATTCAATTGCTTTTACGTAATCAATGCATAATTTTGTGCTGACTAGTGGTTAATAGCAAAGTCACTGTAATGTCTGGCAGATCTCCTGCTTTCTTTCAGCCGTTATACCCCAATCTATCACCACCTTCTTCACCCTATGTGGCGTGTCCCCGCTTCAACGGGAGGTGAGGAAATAACATCTGCCAGACTTCGGTTACACCCAGGCCTTGGAGGTGCAAGATATAGCGGCTGAGGCCGAGAAAGCCAGAGCACCGCCAGAGGTCACTACTGAGGCTAGTAACACAGTTCCGCAGTATCACATATACAGTTCAACAGTTCAAAGGTATCACATAGGTCATTACCTGGACTCAGAGGAACTGGAGCACTCAGCGTCGACGGTCAGCGGTAACCAGGTAAGGGGCAATCCAGATAACGTGTAAGAGGTATCCAATAACAGACAATGGTCAGTCCAGGCAGCAGGCAGGAGAATATCCAGTAAACAGGCAAGGGTCAATCCAGGCAGCAGACAGAAGAGTATCCAGTAAACAGGCTAGGGTCAATCCAGGCAGCAGACAGAAGAGTATCCAGTAAACAGGTAAGGGACAATCCAGATAACATGTAAGAGGTATCCAATAACAGACAATGGTCAGTCAAGGCAGCAGGCAGGAGAGTATCCAGTAAACAGGTAAGGGTCAATCCAGTCAGCAGACAGAAGAGTATTCAGTAAACAGGCAAGGGTCAATCCAGGCAGCAGACAAGGGAGAATCCAGAAAGCAAGCAAGGGTTAATCACAGCAGAGTAGTCAAAATACAATCTGAGGTCAAAGTCCAGAATATCAGTAATGATCAGAGTGTGCACCCAGCAACTAGCCAAAGCTATGGTTATCACGGGTGATGACTGGGAGTACTCTGCACATTTAAATATCAATCATTCTCCAATCAGTGGCCGGCCACCTTCCGCACAACCAATTACACAGCAAGGGCATGTCAGGTAAAAATCAGCTGACACCGCTCCAGTCAGATGAGCGGGTCAGCTGACCATTGTTTATTCTTGCGGAGGGCGTACTGCAAACGCGCCCTCCGCCTATCAGCATGTGCAGACTGTGAGTCACCAGCAGGGCCGGCAGCGGGGAACAAGTGCTGAGACCCGCAAGTGACAGCTTCTGCCCAGGTCTCGGCGGCACTTTAATATTAACAAGTACATTCCTTTTAGCCCCATACATTCTATCTTCACCAGAATTGCTATGTATGTTAACGGGAAGGGAGGGGAACAAATCAAAAAATAATTTTCCAAAACAACCTTGCAGTTTTTGAGAAAATTGATGTCAACATTTTTTTTAAAAAGGTCTTTTTGAAAAAAAAAAAACTTTTTTGACTTTTTTCCATTATTCTCCTTAACGATGGGCACTGACGATACAATTTGCTGAATTATTGTTTACGAACAATTCTTTGTATGAATGATCGGAATCAATTTTTGGATCGATTTCATCTACCTGATTGATTAGGAGATTTTTGCCCATTATTGGTCCCAAACGATCATTTCCGATTGTTCATACAAAGAATCGTTCGTAAACGATAATTCGCCAAATTGTATTACAGAGGTCCGCTGGAGTGGGTGAGGGTGTGACATTGCGTGGAAGCCAGTTGAGTGGAGAGAACAATGTTCTCGGCTGTCGCTTAGCAGAAGCGATCCGCCAGGCTGTACACAGGGGCTGCTGTATACACACTGAATACTTGGCAGAGGTTTTAGCTCTGAGCCTCAACTTTAGAGATCTAACATATACTCAAGCTGGTCACATACTTTACTATAATTTCTCTTACAGGAAATCATCAAGTCATCCTGGGATTCTATTTGATTGCTTAACATTATAATAACTTGCACTAGTTTTATAAAACGCTTATGCTGTTAATTGGCCAAATTATCATGACACAAGGGAGACATATTACAAAAAAGCCATTATAAAGAACAGTCTGTGCATTGGCCCTTCTCAGGGGGATCAGGTTGATCAGGCTCCCATTGTGGCAGGTGTCTCATAGATGCCAATGCAAACAGTGGGTAACGTGTTCCCAGTCAGAGATGAAGATGCGTGGTGGACCAGTAGTAGGTAGTCAATCGGCTATAAGCAACTGGCTATTACATAGAGTAAAATAGGGGTCAATTTCAGTTCCCAGGCAGTGACTAGTTGTCGTACTTTCAGTCATTCAAGGGATAAAGTTAGGCATTAGGAGAGGGTTTAGTGTTAGGCAGGCACGTCACTAGGGCAATAGATTTGGGGTTTGTTACCGGGATATCTGGTGCTGGTGCCCCGATTCTCCCTCCAATGACATGCCCACTGCAGTGCCCCGATACTTTACTATGGAGGCTGTGGCAACACCGTAAAGCTAAATATATATAAAATATATATTTTTCTACTGATGTGTTTAATAGACTGTAAATGTTATTACTATCAATATATTTCGTACATTTAAATGTTAAAATGAAAGAGAACTAATGATGATAGATAGGACCAGTGTGGTCTAAATCATAGGTTCTCAACATGCGGTACGCGTACCCCAGGGGGTACTTCTGATGGTTCCAGGGGGTACTCTGGCTTGATATACTTAACCAAGAATAACAAATTTAGAGTTTTAGAAAATGATAAATCTTATTTAAACAACACCAAATCAGTATTCTAGCTAATTAAAAGCAATAGTAAATGCTTGGAAATTGTTTAGAACCAATTATAATGTACTACGATTAAATATATATTTGTCAAGGGGTACTTGTGATAATGTTTACTATGCCAGGGGGTACTTGGTGTGTACAGGGTTTTAACAGGGGTACATATCAATAAAATGTTGAGAAACACTGGTCTAAATTATAAAATGTTATGATTTGCTTCTGAATTCTTTCTGGTATCGGTGACTAGGGATGTGGCGAGGTTGTGATTAGGAGTGTGGCAGGGTGTGTCTTAAGGTGGCCATACACTTATAGATTTGCAGCAGATTCGACCATTGGATATATTTCTGTCAGATGCCTGTCAAGTTGAGTCTGCCCAAGCAAGGGAAGGAAGTGACTGGCAGCAATAGGTGGAGACGTCCCCTGGTCCTTTTAAACTTTTATATGCGCATTTTACTTTATGTTTGTGAGTATATCTCTTAAATTTTATTGAATAAATCAACTGGTTTACACTATTGAAGGTGTTTTAGCCCTAGATATATACCTGAATCTGCTTCAAGATAAGGAATAATCTGAAGGCTGGGAAGTGTGTGAAAGCAGGAGAAACACTTAACCACTTAAGGACCGGGCTATTTTGGAACGATCTGTGCTGGGTGGATCGTATTTGCAGCAGGGCGACCAGACTTTCCCCCTTTTTTCCCCGCTAGGGGAATGTCCTGCTGGGGGGGTGGGTCTGATCGGTGCCAGCTACCTGCGTGTTGCGGGGGCTTCTCATAGCCCCCCTTCGCAGCGATATCGGGCCTCCCTCTTTCCCCTGGGCGGCGCAGGACGGCGATCAATTAGCCTGCGAGCCGCGATCGGAGGCTCGCAGGCTGTTCACGGAGACACCCTCCGTAAGCTGACATGGAAAGGCCGCTCAAAGTTTCCATGTAATACCACTTACGACCTGCCGCTGCCTATCAGCTTTAGGCAGTCGTTAAGTGGTTAAGCCAGGACAGCTGTCTGTGAGTATGGGCAGCGGCTGCAAAGGGTGAGCAGGAGTTAATGTGTGTGTATCACTGTTGCAACCCGGTCTTGTTAGGATTAACTGCACTATGATGTCTTGATTCCTTTTGTTTGAGATGCGAATACATGAAGAGTATTGGAGGAGAGTCCAGTCCCTATTCCATAAGCGCAGTTGCTGTCTGTGAGGCGGGGCAGCCTTGCGGCAAGGTTTTCTCCAACCGTTTTTTCCTGAGAACCTGGACAATCAGTGACTTGGAGTGGTGGATGAAATTGATGTTGATTGGCACTTACTTGATGTGATTGAGGATCGAGAAAGTAGTAACTATAGAGACTTTCAGGATTCGCATAAGAACTATATGGGTAGTGCATTCTGAAAAAAAACTTTGACATTAATTTCCATTGGTAGTCATTAGTTTCATGTAGTAATAACCCTTTCACAAAAGTATGGGTGAAGCCAAAGTAACAACCTTTTCTCACCACAAACCACCAGCAAATTTAAAAAAACTTAATAAATGTACTGGAAAAATGCAGTGTGTTTGGACACCCTAACACATTAATGCCAAACCCCAGGAGACGAAAAAAAATAAATCAGGTTTGGAGAGTGCAGAAATTGTGTGGAATAACTTTTTGGTAGGCACGCATTAAAGAGAATCTGTATATTAAAAAAAAACCTCTGGGGGGTACTTACCTCGGGTGGGGGAAGCCTCTGGATACTAACAAGGCATCCCCCATCCTCCTCTGTCCCTCCGTTAGAGTGCTGGGACCCCCCGAAGTGCGGCGAAGTAAATATTTACATACCCTGATCCTGTGCAGGCGCACTGGTGGATTTTCATTCGGGTAAGGTGGAGATAGCTGAACCCGATCATATCCACTCTACTGCGCAGGCAAGAGTCCTTTGCGCCTGTGCAGTAGAGCGGATACGATCGGGTTCGGCTATTTCCGCCTAGCCCGAACGAAGAACCACTACTGCGCCTGCACAGGATCGTGGAGAGGTAAATAAATCACAGCTTGCCAAGCTTGTCGGGGGAGGTTTCAGGGGAGCCAGCGCTGGATTCCGACAAGCTTCGGAGGTCGGGGAAGCCTCATTGGGACCCTGAGGCTTTTGACTTTTCCGACCCACTTCTGTTTTACAGGGAACATAACAAAGCTTCCACTGTGAACACAGCCTTAGGGCTCATTCACGCTATATGCAGCGCTGTCAGTCATGACATACTGCGCATAGTGTGCGATCCACAAGGTAACATAAAAGTCTAGACTTTAATGTTACCATTTACAGTACAGCTGTGCGTTCCCATGCATTGTGATATAATGCATCTGGGAACCCTTTATCGAACAACGCACACGTTTTCCCGATGGGCCCAATTGTGTCACGGCTCCTGAGGTCTACACTTTACCGCACCGCATTCTGTGTGATGCGAGCGCATGCATGAAATCACATTCATGCATGCGTTCTGTAGTGTGAATGAGCCCTTAGTACAAGACACTGATTTCTCTTGTACAGTACTTGAAAACAAATCAATGATTTATGTACTTCTCAAAAGCATGTTGTTTTCTTTTTTGCTGTCCCCTAAAATGTTCAAGACTATAGTAGGAGGACACTAGATTGTAAACTCCTCTGAAGTCTGATGGCAACATTTAAAGGACAACTGTAATGAGAAGAATATGGAGGCTGCCATATTTAATTTCCATTTAAACAATACCAGTTGCCTGGCTGCCCTGTTGATCTATTTGCTGCAGTAGTGCGTGAATCACACTGGAAACAAGCACGTGGTTAATCTTGTCAGACCTGACAATAACGTCAGTAACACCTGATCTGCTGCATGCTTGTTCAGGGTATGTGGCTGAAAGTATTAGAGGAAAAGGATCAGCAGAATAGCCAAGCAACTGGTATTGGTTAAAGAGAAGCAGAGGTGGGTTTGATAAATCATATTAGGACACAGAGGCACATTCTGTATACAATGACCAGCCTCTGTGTCCTTCCAGCGGTCCTCCAGGTAGCCAGGGGTAGAGATGTCCCCAGAACAGGTAGCCAGGGGTAGAGATGTCCCCAGAACAGGTAGCCAGGGGTAGAAATGTCCCCAGAACAGGTAGCCAGATGTCCCTAGAACAGGTAGCCAGGAGTAGAGATGTTCTTTAGAACAGGTATCCAGGGGTAGAGATGTCCCCATAACAGGTAGCCAGGTGTCCCCCCCCCCCCCAGCAGGAGGGAATCAGCGCAAATAAGAGGGAGCTATCATGGGCACAGCAGTGGGAAAAGGGGGACGTCTTCCCCTCTTCCCTCACCTTAGGCCTCTCTCGCTCCCCCCTCCAGAACTAAGTCTTGAGCAGCGGCTGGCAGTGGGCGGAACTTACCTCCATCTCGTTGCAGGCGCGGGATGGTCCCTCTGCATTTGACGCTAGTCTGGTCTAGACCAGAGCAGCGGCACCAGAACTTACGGCACTTGGAACGAGACGGAGGTAAGTTCCGCCGCTGCCACACAAGACTTAGTTCTGGAGGGAAGAGCGAGGGAGGGGGAGCCCTAAGGTGAGGGAAGGGGGGGGGAGACATCCCCCCTTCCCCACCGCTGTGCCCACCGCTCTTCCTCTTCTCTGCGCTGCTCTCCTCCTGCTCACAGGGCGGCCGATTGGCCGCACTTACGGACGCTGCTGAATTCCTTACGATATTCATGGGCAGCCAAATTTGTAACAAAATTTACAGTATGCCCGTATATTTACGGGCGGTTGGCAACACTGTTCTCAATTTAAAAAAAGTGCCAGGCTAGTGACACGCAGATGGTCGCTAGCCTGCTATTTACCTCTGCCTGTCATTAACCACCGCTCCCCAGCCTCCTGTATAGCGCGGTTCCTTGTCTGTATCCCTTCCCTCCCTGCCTCCGTAGGCCGATTGGAGGCGGGGAGGGAAAGAACACAGGCGGGGAGTCGTGCTATACAGAAAGGGGAGCGCCTGGTGAATGACAGGCAGAGGTAAATAACAGGCTAGCGACAATCTGCTTGTCTCTAGCCTGGAGCTTTATTTAATGGGGGACAGCAAGGGGAGAGGGCTGGAGGAACGTTGGAAGGACACAGAAGCTGGTCATTGTATACAGAACGTGCCTGTGTCCTAGTATGATCTATCAAACCCACCTCGGGTTCTCTTTAAAGTGAATGTTTACCGGTTTTAAAAACAAAAAGTCAGATACTCACTTAAGGAGAGGGAAGGCTCGGTCCTAATGAGCCTTCCCTCTCCTCTCCCGGTGCCCGGTCCCACGCAGGATCCCCCGTGGCAGTATTCGACCAGTTCGGTCAAATACTGCCACTTCCGCATGCCGAAGGGAGCTTTCGGAAGCCTTCGGGAGCACTCGGGCTCCCGATGACGCGGCCGCTCCATACTACGCATGCGCGAGCGCCCTCTATGACGCGCTCGCGCGTACGTAGTAAGGAGCGGCCCGTCTTCGGAAGCCCGAGTGCTCCCGAAGACCTCCGAAGTCCCTGCGGGGGCGGACGCGAACGGGGGAGCCAGCGCAGCACCGAGGCCACCGGGAGAGGAGAGGGAAGGCTCATTAGGACCGAGCCTTCCCTGTCCTTTGGTGAGTATCTAACTTTTTCTTTTTAGAAACGCATACCTCCCAACTTTTTGAGATGAGAAAGAGGGACACTTAAGCCACACCCCTGGCCACGCCCCTGTCACAACCCTAGTCACACATACCAAAAAGATTTCATAAGAAAAATATATTGTTTTATAAAGCAAACCACACTGGTCCTTTCTATCCTGGTTCATTTTCCTTCATAGTAACATTTTACAATTAGTAATATATCAATTTAAAGGATGGGAATAAAGTTTAGAGTCAATCAAATACATTTTTTAGTAGAGAAATACATATATTTACATAGAAAGAGGGACAAAGTCCTGAAAAAGGGACAAATGAGGAGGAAAGAGGGACAGGGCTCCCAATGAGGGACTGTCCCTCTGAAAGAGGGACAGTTGGGAGCTATGGAAACGGTACCCATTGGCTTTAAAAAGAATTTCATTTGGTGCCTCCATGTCCCTTCAATGCACTGTGAATTATTATATGGCATCAAATAATGCCATTATTCTCAAAAAAAGAAATGCTATGCTATGATACACGCGCAAGCTACGAAAAGGAACACTTTCAAAAGCAAGATGTGGCTGTTCAGTCCCTCCTACTGTAACTAGTGTCGTTACAGAACGTTCAGAAGAGCCGCAAGCAGCACAAAATGAAACAAGAACCACGTGATCAGTTCTACAATCATGTGACGGCGCATTGCTTCCCTCGTTTCCATGGCTACCCGCAGCCGTAGCACATCGCGCAGGATTGTGGGTAGAATTTCAGTGATGCACTGTTGTGTGAATGGGGGATAGTACACGGCGGGACACCGGTAGGAGGGAGATGATGGGAGCCGCGGGTGCAGTCGGTGATGGCACCGGGATGGATGAACGGATCGGGAAGCTGCAGCGCAGCCTGAGAGACTGGTGAGTGCTGGGAGGAGCCTAGAGGCCGCGAGACTTGATCTGACCAACCGCTGATCGGGGCTGCATGACAGGCCCTGTATCTCTAGATATGGGGCAGAATGCAGTACCTGTATCCCTAGATATGGGGCAGAATGCTATTACTGGCCCTGCATCACTAGATATGGGGCAGAATGCTATTACAGGCCCTGTATCACTAGATATGGGGCAGAATGCTGTTACTGGCCCTGTATCACTAGATATGGGGCAGAATGCTATTACTGGTCCTGTGTAGAGTGACCAGACGTCCCGGATTGCCCGGGACACGTCCCGGATTCGGGGTCCGCTGTCCCAGGCTTAATGAGGTCCCGGGAAACGTCCCGCTTTCAGCAGCGGGACGTCCCGGCCTCGGGACTCTGGCCACTCTCTCCTCAATGAACTGGCAGCGGCGTCTATAGACGCCGTGCCAGTTCATTGCCCGCAGCCCCGCTCCAGCCTCCTCTTCCGGTGTCTGTTTCCGACACCGGCAGGCGAGCAGGGCTAAGGCAAGATGGCTGCCGAAGCCCTGTACTGGAGACCTATTTGTGTCACTAGTACAGGGCTTCGGGCGCCATCTTGCCGTAGCCCTGTCAGCGCGGGAGAGAAGAGCAGGAGGAGGAAGACGGTCCCGGGACGGAGCAGCGCGCCAGAGGCCGGACACTTCTGCCAGGTGAGTAAATGCTTTCTTTTCCAGGTGAAATGTTTGCCCGCATTGTTTCTTTTCCAGGTGAAATGTTTGCCCGCATTGTTTCTTTTCCAGGTGAAATGTTTGCCCGCATTGTTTCTTTTCCAGGTGAAATGTTTGCCCGCATTGTTTCTTTTCTGGTGAAATGTTTGCCCGCATTGTTTCTTTTCCAGGTGAAATGTTTGCCCGCATTGTTTCTTTTCCAGGTGAAATGTTTGCCCGCATTGTTTCTTTTCTGGTGAAATGTTTGCCCGCATTGTTTCTTTTCCAGGTGAAATGTTTGCCCGCATTGTTTCTTTTCTGGTGAAATGTTTGCCCGCATTGTTTCTTTTCCAGGTGAAATGTTTGCCCGCATTGTTTCTTTTCTGGTGAAATGTTTGCCCGCATTGTTTCTTTTCCAGGTGAAATGTTTGCCCGCATTGTTTCTTTTCTGGTGAAATGTTTGCCCGCATTGTTTCTTTTCTGGTGAAATGTTTGCCCGCATTGTTTCTTTTCTAGTGAAATGTTATTGTTTGCCCGCATTGTTTCTTTTCTGGCGAAATGTTTGCCCGCAGTGCGTTTATTTTGTACTGACATGTTGCCCGCATTGCGTTTATTTTGTACTGACATGTTTGCCCGCATTGCATTTATTTTATACTGACATGTTGCCTATTGCGTTTATTTTCTGGTGTCCGGGGTAACTGTTACTGCATTTATTATTTAATGGTTATAGATGGCTATGTTTGCTGCTTTGTGGTTACGGTATACTATTAGCATCACACAGTTTCTGCACACCCATGATACAAAGTCTCGTTTGTCCACATCATGGCGTAAACACTGCTTTCTTATGCCTCGCTGTTACATCATTACGTTAGCTCCGCCCATACAATGTCATGGCCACGCCCATTTTTTCGGCGCGGCGCGCTGCGCGCGCCGCAGCCCCCCTCCCCCAGTCTTCGCCGCTGCGTGCTCCTCACTCCTTCCCACTTTTCGCCGCGGCGCGCTGTATCACTAGATATTGGGCAGAATGCTATTACTGGCCCTGTATCACTAGATATGGGGCAGAATGCTATTACAGGCCCTGTATGGGGCAGAATGGCCTCGTTCACATCATTTAGCGCAGATGGCTGTGCGATCGGAACGCAACGCGTCCGATCGCACGCCATCTGCGCTCCTATGCGCTGCAGATCCCATTCATTACAATGAATGGGATCTGCGATGCGATTCACAAAAATGCGTGCAGTACGCGATAGCGCAATCGCGCTGCCACGCAGCGCATATGATGGGAACGGTAGAAGGGCTTTCTATGCCCTTCTACCGTTCTTGCGTGTCGCACACTATGCCCGCTGCCAAAATGCGCACGGCAGCGCGTATAGTCTGAACGAGGCCTTACTCCTCCAGTCAGAGGACCCTACCTTCTCCCCTAATAATAGATAACCAAAGGCTGCTCTAGTCTAATTGAGGGAGCCCACAGCCGCTTCCTGCTCGCGACCACTAGTTTGTAAGAAATAGGGGACTCGGCAGGAAACACTATCCATACCATCAACGTAATAGGCAGCAGCCAAATCTAGAGCTGTGCCTGAAGGCTGCTGGGATGAAATTTTACTGTTAGGCTCTGTTCCCACTAGAGCAGAGAACTGACTTTTTTTGTCCGTTCACCACTCATTGCTAAGCAGAGAGTGGAAAACGGAAGGAACTGTACCGTTCACACTTGTAACGCCGCAACGGATCTTTGCAGTCCGCAATAATCCTGGGCCAGGCGAACGCGTTCCCCATATAGGCTTTAGGGAAGCGCATCTGCCCTGTGCTCCAGCCGGATTACTGCGGACCATCAGAGTGGATAGAATACTGTCCGCTCCCACTGGTCGCGCATGTTCCGGAAGCAGGTGGGAACATAGTCATAGCGTTTGAATCACTGTATTGAAAAATCAGAGCGAACAGAGGCACACAACGTTTCGGCGTAGCCCTTCCTCAGGTGTGCCACACCCATCACTAGTGACACTTTTATACCCCACCCATAACATCACATGATCAATCACATATATACAATAAAAGAGGAACTACACATATGCGTCTACCTCAATACATAGCTGAGTTAGGCCACCCTACTATGCATAGTTCAAACAAACCAACTTTCTGTGATAATTACATATTCAATTACTAGCTTTTAAACATTGTAACGATACCCATTTCACAAAGTCCTGTATTGGATATCGACGGGCAACCATGTAGAACCTAAAGGGAAAAAGAACATCACAGGAAGCACTTTAGACTCAAATTCTCATTCAGGCCATTAGGCTGTATACAATTAAATTTCCTAATCCATCTCGCCTCAAGCTGAAATAGAAGTTTTTTCCTATCACTTCTATTGCAGCTTGAGGCATTAAAATGTTTGAAAGCTAGTAATTGAATATGTAATTATCACAGAAAGTTGGTTTGTTTGAACTATGCATAGTAGGGTGGCCTAACTCAGTTATGTTTTGAGGTAGACGCATATGTTAGTGATGGGTCGTTCGCGAACGAGCCGGCTCTAAGAGCCGGCTCTTTGCTGCGAACGACAAGAGTCGGTTCTCAGTTTTTCAGTCGGTTCTCAGTTTTGAAAGAGCCGATGCCTCAGCCGCCCCACACAGCTCTGAGTTGCTGTGTAATAAAGGGCGCTGAGGCATGCTGGGAGATGTAGTCCTCCTCTTGCAGCTTGTAGGAGTGTATGGGGCAGAGCAGTAGCAGGAGGGATTGCCCCAGTCAGAGAAGCAGTCTGGGGTTGTCATGGAGATGGGGGCGGGGCTTTTACTCCGATTCTGAGTGGTGTCTAGTGATATTTAATGAAGAGCCGATTCAGAGCCGTAAGAGCCGGCTCTTTAATGGAAGCCGATTCTCCGAGAAGAGCCGGAATTCCCATCACTAGCATATGTGTAGTTCCTCTTTTCTATATATATAAAATAGGATGTATGTATGTATGTATGTGTGTGTGTGTGTGTATGTGCCGCGATCACACGAAAACGGCTTGACTGATTTGAACGAAACTTGGTACACAGATCCCTTACTACCTGGGATAATATGTTCTGGGGGTCTCGCGGCCCCCCTGCACACCTGGGCGGAGCTACAAACAGCGAATCATATTTCACCCATTCAAGTCAATGGAAAAAATGTAAAAGGCTGCCATTCTCACAGTAATCGAGCCACAGTCCCCACACTTTGCACAGTTGGTCACTTGGTGACCGAGGTTACAAATCCAGGAAAAGTGGGCGGAGCATAAAACAGCCAATCAAATTTCAGCCGTTCATTTTAAATGGGAAAATGTAAACTGCAACCATTCTTACACTGTTAATCGCAGGGTTCTCAAACTTGCCACAGTTGGTCACTGGGTGAATGCGATTAAGATTCAAGAAAGTGGGTGGAGCCTAAAAAAGCCAATCAAAATTCACCTATTGATTTTCAAGGGGAATAGAATATTTAAACTGCTGTCATTCTTACACTGTTAATGGCAGAGGATTCAAACTTCCTACAGTGTGTCTTTGGGAACTGGGGTCCAACTTCACTAAAGGGGCGGGGCCACAAACAGCCAATCAGATTTCCTTGGTGGATAAACTGCTTCCATTCACACATTTTTGATGCCAGGAACCTGAAAGCTCACAAACTTGGTATTTGAGTGACTGTGTGTCCAGGTTACAAAAAGTGGGCGGAGCCAAAAAACAAATTTGACTAGGAAAATATAAACTGTAGGCATTCTTACACCGTTAATGGCAGGGCTCTCAAACTTTGCACAGTTGGTCACTGGGTGAATGAGATTAAGAATTTGGAAGGTAGGTGGAGCCTACAACAGCCAATAGAAATTCACCTTTCGATTTTCAAAGGGAATATTTAAGCTGCTACCATTCTTATACTGTTAATAGCAGATGCCTCAAACCTGGTACAGTCAGTCACTGGGTGATTAGGGTTCAAATTCAGAAAGGGGACGGAGCCACACACAGCCAATCAGATTTGTTTTTTTTTTCAATGGGAATATACAAAGTATTGATACCAAGAACCCCAAAGCTGATAAACTTATAGAGTGACTGTATGTCAAGGTTAGAAAAAGTGTGCGCCAACAACTTATTTTTTTACATGGCAGGGTTCCCAAACTTGACACAGTTGGCCACTGGGTGACTGGGATTAATATTCAGAAATGTGGGTGGAGCCTAAAAACAGCCAATCAAAATGTACCTATTGATTTTCAAGGGGGAACATTTACATTACATTTTACTCCGTCTAATCTGGGCTGCGTGTGTGTTCCAATACACCAAGCGTCACATGCTAATCATGTGACGCTTGGTGTAATGGAGCGCACACGCAGCCCAGATTAGACGGAGAGGACAGCGTGCTTCTGAGCCGAAAGCTATGCGCCGGTCAGAAGTGAAGAGGGAAGAAATATGTTCAGGTCAAGGGTCAAGCAAGTCGCCGGGACACCGGCATGAATAGTGCACGAACAGCGGCAGACGGAGGGGGCTGGAGGAGGTCACAGTATGTACTTTTGACCCCCCACACACTGGAGTTATCTGTTTATTCAGCTGTGGTATCCTTTAATGGCAGAGGTCTCAAACCTGATACAGTCAGTTATTGGGTGACTGGGGTCCAAATTCACTAAAGTGGGTGGAGCCACAAACAGCCAATCAGATTTTTTAAATTGATTTCAGCCATTCTGTTATTGGCAGGGTTCTCAAACTTGACACAGTTTGCCACTGGGTGACTGGGACTAATATTCAGGAAAGTGGGTGTAGCCTACAACAGCCAATCAAAATTCACCTTTTGATTTTCAAGGGGAATAATTACATTGCTGCTATTCATACACTCTTAATGGCACAGGCCTCAAATCTGGTACAGTCAGTCACTGGGAGACTGGGGTTTAAATTCTGAAAAGGGAGTGGGCCAAAAACGTAGGTGGAGCCTACAAGAGCCAATCAAAATTCACCTATTGATTTTCAAGGGGAATATTGAAACTGCTGTCATTCTTACACTGTTAATGGCACAGGCCTCAAACCTGCTACAGTCGATCATCAAGTGACTGTGGTTCAAATTCACTAAAGGGGTGGAGCCACAAAAATCCAATCAGATTTGCTTTTTTTGGATAAACTGCTTCCATTCACACAATTTTGATGCCTGGAACCCAAAAGCTCACAAACTTGGTTGACTGTGTGTCAAGGTTACAAAAAGTAGGTGGAGTCAAAAACAGATTTTCTGGGAAATTGTAAACTGCAGCTCTTCTTCACTGTTAATGGCAGGGTTCTCAAACTTTGCACAATTGGTTACTGGGTGACTGGGATTAAGATTCATAAAAGTGGGTGGAGCCTAAAAAAGCCAATCAAAATCACCTGTTGATTTTCAAGGGGAATATTAAAATTTCTGCCATTATTGCACTGTTAATGGCACAAGCCTCAAACCTGGTACAGTTAGTCATTGGGGTTCAAATTCAGAAAAGGGGACAGAGCCACAAACAGTTTCATTTCTTGGAAAATACAAATTATTGATGCCAAGGACCCCAAAGCTCATAAACTTGGTCACTGGCTGTATGTCTTGGAGTGGCTGTATGTCCAGGTGACAAAAAGAAGGCAGAGCCAAAACCAAATTTCACTGGGAAAATGTAGACTGCAGGCCTTCTTACACTGTTAATGGCAGGGTTCCCAAGCTTTACCCAGATGGTCACTGGGTGACTGAGATTAATATTCAGGGAAGTGGGTGGAGCATATAATAGCCAATCAAAATTCACCTGTCGATTTTCAAGGGGAATATTTAAATTGCTGCCATTTTTACACTGGTAATAGCAGATGCCTCAAACCTGCTACAGTTGGTCATTGAGTGACTGGGGTTCAAATGCTGGAGAGGAGCAGAGCCACAAGCAGCCAATCTGATTTGTTTAATTTCTATGGGAATATACAAATTATTGATGCTAAAGACCCCAAAGCTCACAAACTTGGTCATTGAGTGTTTGTGCGTTAGGGTTAGAAGAAGTGGGCGGAACCAACACCTGTCAAATACATACCCGGGCAATGCCGGGTCATCAGTGGGTGGAGACAAATACAAATTTCACTGGGAAAATGTAAATTGCAGCAATTCTTACACTGTTAATTGAAGGGTTCTTAAACTTTGCACTGTTGCTCACTCAGTGAATGGGATTAATATTCAGAAAAGTGGGTGGAGCCTACAATAGTGTATAAAGCTTCACCTATTGCTTTTCAAGTGGAATATTTAATTGCTACCATTCTTGCACTGTTAATGGCACAGGCCTCAAACCTGGTACAGTAGGTCATTGGGTGACTGGGGTTCAAATTCAGAAAAGGGGGTGGAGCCACAAACAACCCATCAAATGTTTTCATTTCAATACAAATTATTGATGCCAAAGACCACAAAGCTCACAAACTTGGTCATTGATTAATTTGTTAGGGTTAGAAAAAGTGGGTGGAGCCGACACCAGCCAAATATATTCCCGGGCAATGCCGGGCAATCAGCTAGTATTGTATATATGTGATTGATCATGTGATGTTATGGGTGGGGTGTAAAGGTGACACTGGTGATGGGTGTGGCACACCTGAGGAAGGGCTACGCCCGAAAAGTTGTGTGCCTCTGTTCGCTCTGATTTTTCAATACAGTGATTGAATAGCTTTCTGAGTGCGGTCTCTGTGTTTGTTTCTTGGCATTGGCTCAGCACAGGAGCGGTGTACCTGTGAGTGACCAGCACCGGCACTCAGTTCCAGGAGCCCTGGACTGACACAAGGGTGTGGAGGTGTGGATTCTTTAGTATAGTCATAGCGTTTCCTGCCGGGTCTGCTATTTCTTACAAATTAGTGAAAGCGACTAAACTGACACAATCAGGGAGCAACCATTGGTCTATAAGATTTCCCTCTGGGTCCCCTTAACTTATCGAGTTCCCCCCTCAGTATAAGTATGGCCACCCCCAATATAGGTAGCTAAGCTGTCTCTTTTCTACTAGCTGCTTTCCCCCAATGTCCAAATTGCCGTGGTACCCTTTTTCAGCATATGCATGTATCTGTATTTCTGAGTACTTTTAGGTCTACAGTAATTAGCCTGACATCACCTCCATTTTCTCTCTCTCTCTCCCTCCCTCTCTCTTTCCTATGCTAATACTTACCTCCCCTCTGTTCACCTAGTACTAACCTCCCTCTCCACTCTCAGCACTAACCTTTCCCTCCTTTACTCCCAACACTAACCCTCCCCTCTCCACCCCTAAAGCCTCATACACATGCTTGACTGAGGCGGCTGAAATGACTACCTCAGCCGAAAATCATGCTTGTGTACTGACGTTCATGACGTGCAAGTGATCCGCCCAGCGGATCTACTCGTCCCCAACGACGAGTGATCCTGTTGTCCGCTCCTCCGCCCACTGCTTGATGTCACACACACGCTGCTCCGTTGTTCTTCTTACTCCTTGAGTCTGCTGGCCAGCCAGCAATGTCACCCATCTGATCCAGATCCCCGATGGGCGACAGACATCAAAGGTTCGTGCACACCTTAACACAGCCAAATGTAGGTCGGTTTTTACTTGGAGTAAATTTTACGCACTACTACTCCCTTTAATAACGCTGTGAAGGCACCCATAACTTTTAGGGCTCTTTCACAGTGTGATGTTAAAGTTGCACGTTATAAAATACTTTAACGCAGAGTAACGCACAGCAATGCAAAGTCTGTGCGACATTCACAGTGCACACATTGCGTTAGTGTGTAATGTGTAGCGTTATTAAAAAGTGCTGCATGCTGTGCGTTTAGCAATGTATCTGCTGCGTTATGTGTGTTGCACATGCTCAGTAATGTTTTTTTTAAATGTAACGCATGCGCGGTTTTCGTTCCATCAGTAAGCGACAAAACGGCGCACCAATAGACACAACACAGTGCAAAATAATGTCCAATTTCATAACCTACATGCGCTGCGTTAGTAGCACGTTGTGCAACTTTAATGTTGCATCAAACGCAACGTCCCACTGTGAAAGAGGCCTAAAAGTGGACCTGAACTCTGAACTTCCTGTCTGCTATAATAGATATGCAACAGCATAATAACCATTAGGGCTCTTTCACACTAAGACGTTGCATTTGATGCGACGTTAAGCAGGGCTGTGGAGTCGGTACAAAAATCTTCCGACTCCGACTCCTCAGTTCCTGAAACCACAACTCCGACTCCGGGTACCCAAAATTGCTCAGACTCCGACTCCTCGACTCCGACTCCTTAGTCTAATACTTAACAGGGCTGTGGATTTTGTACAAAAATCATGCGACTCCGGCTCCCGACTCCGACTCCTCAGTTTCTGAAACCACGACTCCAACTCCGACTCCGGGTGCCCAAAATTGCCCCGACTCCAACTCCGACTCCACAGCCCTGACGTTAAGTTTGCATAACGTGCCCCTAACGCAACACATGTTAGCTTTGAAGTTGGACGTTACATTGAACTTTATGCGTCTCTTGATGCGAACTTGATGCATATTTTTTGACGCATACGGATCGACCAAAAACGGCGCATGCGGCACATTTTTTTAAAACAACAAACATTACTGAGCATGTGCAAACATTCTAACGCAGCGAAATACGGGTATAGTGCACAGCATGCTGCACTTTCATTTAACGTGCTGCATTATACTCCAACGCAAAGTGGGCACTGTGAACAGCCCATTGATGTATCATTGCTGTCAGTTGTTCTGCGTTAGGGGCTGCTGTAACGTGCGGCTGTAACGTCGCACTGTGACAGCAACCTTAAAGGAAAACATTTCTTTGTTACAGCTGATACAAATCCTGCAATACATCTGCACTGTTTCTACTTCCTGCTTTCATGGAAGCAGACATATTGTTAACATCCTGTGCTTTCAAATAGCTTATCTATTGTGGCAGTCAGGTGACACAGGGCAGAGATCAAATTACAACTTGTGATTAGACACAAATGACCGGCAATTAGACAGGCTAAGCTCTCTAAATACATACAGGGTGCATTTATCTATGCTTTCCTTCTGTCTTGTGCAAGAGTTCAGGTCCACTTTAAGGCTCCATTTAGTATTTACACCTGCGTTTTCAAAACGCCGGCAATTTGCAGGAGTGATTTTTCCACGATTTCACACGGAAAAATCACTGAACAGTGCAGTAATTTTGCCATGATCATGTTTAGCGCTTCTATAGCCCTGAAACGCGATTGCCGGGAAAGCGCCTGAAAATGGTTCAGGCGACGCGTTTGCTATTTGCGTTTTTGGGCGATTTGCTGCGATTAGCGCAAATCGCCCAAGAACGGGCCCATAGGGTTTCATTACACTAGCGCTTTTAAAAAGCGCTAGCATTTTAGTGTTTTGCAGAAATCGCAGCAAAACACTCTAGTGTGAATGGGGCCTAAAATACATCTGCAGAACTGAGATTCTATGTGCTGTGTATAATTTTCTGATTGTCTACTCTTGTGTGGTGTTTTACTTCCCTGTCTCCTCACCTGCGTATGTTGGAGTTCAGGCCTGTTATGTTAATGTTTGTAACCTTTTTGTTCAACTTGAAAATTATTTAAAAAAATAATTAAAAAAAAATCATTAAAAAAAACAAAACATCTACAGATCCTTACAATGTGAGTGCAAATTTTATCTTAGAGCTATTCCATGTTCATCAACATATCCAGGGACATTTTAAAAGAGAAATTTCTCTGCACATGACTGGGTGTTATAAATGAACACAGTGTAGCATCACTACACAAACCTTACTGCATATCATTGCTCCTAAGGAAACGTGTAAGTGATACCTGCTCCATGCATTTTTAAGCGTTTCTGGTAGAGTTAAGTTTGTACCTGTTTGAAAAAGGTAATAGCAGCACGCTCAGGCCTTAAATACATGGACAGTTGCACAATATCCATAGCTCTGTATAACCAGGGCTGTGAGGTCGGTACAAAAATCATCCACCTCTGACTCCTCAGTTTATGAAACCACCGACTCCAGGTACCCAAAATAGCTTTGACTCCGACTTTTTAGTCTAATACTTACCAGGGCTGTGGATTTTGCACAGGTACCCAAAATTGCTACGAATCCTCGACTCCAACTCCGACTCCACAGCCCTGTGTATAACACTACAATGGGTTTGAAATAAAATGATCAACATGTTATCGGCTTTAAAGGGAACCTAAACTGAGAGGGATATGGATTGGATGTTTCCTTTTAAACAATACCAGTTGCCTGGCAGCCCTGCTGATCTCTTTAGCTGAAGTAGTGGCTGAATCACATGCCTGAAACAAGCATGCAGCTAATCCAGTCTGACTTCAGTCAGAGCACCTGATCTGCATGCTTGTTGAGGGGCTGTGGCTAAAAGTATTAGAGACACAGGATCAGCAGGAGAGTCAGGCAACTGATATTATCTTAAAAGGAAAAATCCACATCCTTCTCAGTTTAGATTCCCTTTAACTTTAATTTAAAAGGAAGAAGGGGCTGCACATGGAATGGGAGGAGTCAGTGCACATTTAGGCCTCTTTTCCACGAGCAGTTAAACTGTGTGTTTAGCAAGCAGTTGCCAGGCAGCAGTGAGCAGTTACCAGGCAGCAGCAAGCAGTTGTGAGAGTTTAAAAGGAATTTTACTGCCTATGAACTACTCGTGGAAAAGAGGCATCAAAAACAGAGGCACGCATTCCCCTGCATCTCCATTGAGCTACATTATGTGCCTATTTGAAAATTATGCAGCAACTTGTGCATTTTCAAAAACGCACCATGTATACATATATTCGTTTTTACATGTGGCCCATAGACTGTCATTAGCAGCCAAAGCACTAGCATATTCCGCAACGCTAGTGTTTCAGTCTAGTGGGTTCCTAGCCTCTAACATTCTCCTACCCAGCAAATCCACTGTGAGGCTTATTAGGAGAGGTTTTTACTCCTGCTAGGTACAGTCGTATACAAAGGCTTTTCTTCATAATGTATCTTTTTCATCATAGTGAAATGAAGAGATTGGAACTGGAAAAGAAGTTATTTCAGTACAGCTCATCTGATGAACACTTGTAAGTACAGCTGTTTTGAATATGGTATAATAATAAGTAAAGATGCAATAAATTATAACTCACAAAGTAGCGCTCACAAATCATAAACAATAACTCAATTCATAAAAATGATAAAATGAATAAAAAAGTTGATGAGCTGAGCAAAACGCCAGTTCATAGAGGTGGAGCGCTCCCTGCTTATGTGAGAAGCTAAATGTATAATATAGACATATAGGGTAAAGCGCTCAAGCATTCAGCCTCTCCTGTAGTCAGTATATCAACTTGCACTTGAATCACATGGAGGGGAGTATACGCTACATAGAACCACCCCCCTCAATATGATAGGACTCACCGGATTAGCTGGCCAAATGGGCCCGGCAGCGCATTAGCCATCAGAGGTATCGGCCACCCCTCAGCCACCATGGCAACCTCTGCTGGGCTCTTGTAATCCAACGGAACCGCCTCCAAAAAAAACCACAACGCTTCACATAGCATAAAAGTGCAAGAGATACTTCCCAAGTTTATTATAAAAGTTCATATAAAAGACAAAAATCTATTTGCAATAAGCACATGCGGGTATGCAGATATGGGGAGGCGCGCAGCTCTGAAATTAGCATGTCAGCTTCAGAAAGCAGCCGCCCTGGTCCTGACCCCAGCAATACCGCCACTAGTGATAGAGATATACATGTATCCGACAGTCACTGCGTTCGGTGACGTCACACACAGCGCCGCTCCGCCCTACGCGTTTCTTTACTATGGTAATTCATCAGCAGCCCCTGCAAGGCGAGCATGCTAACCACTATGCCACCAAGCTGCCCACAGCCCATTGATCATTTGAACTGATGAGGTTGTTGGAGAAAGTTTGCCATTATTGGCAAAATGGCACTGATATGGTTGTAGTTCCATGTAGTTTCGACAGGTCCCCGCTGCTCAATTGCCCAAGCTGGCTCTTGACCCCACAACCCGGGTCGGGCTCTCATGCCTCCTCAAAAATAGCCGCTGGAGGTTGCCGCGGCTATGCAGTCCGCATAGACACGAGTGCGGCTGTGCAGCTCTAGGGCCTCTCCCCCACCGATCCACGCTACAGGCTGTCTCCTGTGCTTGGCTCGGGGGGGGGGGGAGACCCTAGAGCTGTCGTCTATGCGGACTGCGCAGCCGCGGCAACCTCCGGTGGCCATTTTTGGAGGAGGCATGAGAGCCCGACCGGGCTGTGGGGTTGGGAGTCGGCACGGGGGGCAATTGAGCAGCGGGGACCCGGCGGAACTACACGGAGGGTGCGGATGGTGTCCTCCGTGCATTCAAATTTTTGCAGGTACTGAACTTTTTTTTTAAAAAATTTGCCTCGTAAGTCCTTCAAAGTACAGCTGACCTGAGAGGACTATTTATTTTCTTTTAAGCAATACATGTTGCCTGGCATTCTTCTGATCTTTCTGGCATCAGTGGTGTCTGAATCATACATCTGAAACAAACATTTAACAAATGCAGTCCAACTTAAAGGACAACTGAAGCAAGAGGGATATGGAGGCTGCCTTATTTTTTCCTTTTAAGCAATACCAATTGCCTGGCTATCCTGCTGATCCTCTGTCTCTAATACTTTTAGCCATAGACCCTGAAAAAGCATGCAGCAAATCAGGTGTGGGGGGGGGGGGTTAATTTTACCTATCAGCCGTCTTCTTCGCTTGTCCCTCCCACGATGCGTTCCAATCCGGTGTCATGTGACTATATACTTCCTCCTTCAACCCGGAAGGAGGAAGTGTTTGTAATCACATGACGCCCGGATTGGAACACATCGTGGGAGGAACCGAGGGACAAGCGCAGAAGACGGCTGATGGGTAAGATTAACACCATCCCCCCCCCCCCCCCCCCCCCGCTCACCCGCACAGGTGAATTAATTAGCAGGATGAAATCCGAATACACCTATTCGGATTTCATCCGAACTCGTTATTTGAGCATCTCTGTTTCTGACATTACCGTCAGATATGGAAAGATTAGCTGCATGGTTGTTTCTGGTATTATCCAGACACTTCTGCAGCCAAATAGATCAGCAGGGCTGCCAGGTAACTGGTACTGATTAAAAGAAAATACATATGGCAGCTTCCATATTCTTCTCGCTTCCGTTGTTCTTTAAGTCAAACGTCTGATCTGCAGACTAAAAGTATTAGAGGATTAGCAGGACAGCCATGCAATGGACATTGTTTAACGGAAATAAATGTCATATCCACTGGCGTAACAATAGGGCCTGCAGCCCCTGCTCCCGCGGGGGGGCTCGGGGCCGTTTTGTGGAGGCTGGAGGGGTGGCAGCATCAGGGGAAAGCCTGGCCACAGTCGGCGGGGAGATGGGAAGTTCCCCCCCCTCTCCCTCACCTCGGGGCTCTCCCCTCTGCGCTCCCCTCCAGCTTAAGTTACAGTGTGGGCAGCGGCGGGCAGATACATACCTTCCATGCGTTCCACCGCATACTCCTCGCTCTAGCGTCTGTTGTCACTTCCGGAAGTGACAACAGACGCTAGAGCAAGGAGTATGCGGTGGAACGCATGGAAGGTATGTATCTGCCCACACTGTAACTTAAGCTGGAGGGGAGCGCAGAGGGGAGAGCCCCGAGGTGAGGGAGAGGGGGGGAACTTCCTCTCTCCCCGCCGACTGTGGCCAAGGCTTTCCCCTCATGCTGCCACCCCTCCAGCCCCCACAAAACGGCCCCGAGCGGGCCCCAAGGAGGGGGGAGGGCCCGCTCTTAAATTCTGCAGGGGGGCCCGGTGGGGCCTAGTTACGCCCCTGGTCATATCCCGTAGTTTTAATTTGGTTTCAAACGTTTTTAAGTTTTGACTGCCTCAGGCAATGAGCGTGCAGCGCCCATACAGGCAAATCTTGCATTTTTGAACTTTTTATCTGTTCCTTGCTCCCACAAGTGTTTTTCTCAGTCACGTTGGAGTTATATTACCTGTAATCACTTATCAGTTCTGTACTGTTAGGCCTCGTTCACATCTCTCTTCAGCGCAGATGGCCGTGCGATTGGAACTCAACGCGTACGGTCGCATGCCATCTGCCCCGCTGCGCTGCTGATCCCATCCATCCATCAAACACAATGTTTCAACCAGAAAAATAAATTTGAATGCAGTGCAGCAACCTTTTCCCCTTAAAGTGTACCTGATCTAATTGTGAGAAAAGTATTTTTTACTTACCCGGGGCTTCTTCCAGAACCCTGTAGTCCGTCTGCTCTCTCGCTGTCCTCCCGGTTGCTACGGTTTTGCCGCTGTCATCGCTGTAATTTCCGTGACTCGGCTCAGTCGTTGACTACTGAAAATGATTTTCATGTTCCAGTAGATGGGAATGTTCTGCACATGCGCAATTTGTTAAGGCTGTAATTGTGCTTGCGCAGAGCACTCCAGGTAATGGGAGCCCAATCCTGGGCATTGTTTTCCCAAAAGCCTGTAAAAGTAGCCGGGTGGGGTGTGTGGGGGAAATACAGGGCCGGCAACTCTGCTTACAGCATAGGAAATCCCTGCACCCCTATCATGTCCCATTTATCCTTGCACCCCCTATGATGTCCCATTCATCCCTGCACCCTCTATCACATCCCATGCATTCCTGTACCCCATATCACATCTAATCCAGTACTGTAACCCTTACCATGTCCGTCCCATGCATTACTATACCCCAAATCACGCCCCATGCACCCTTGTGCTGCTTATCCCTTCCCATTCATCCCTTCACCCCCATTACCCTCGCCTAATACATTACTGCAGCTCCACAAATCTCCCAATAGACAACTCCAAACAATACTGAGTCCTATTTCCTTATAACCTAGGTTATTAAAGACAGGAGTTACGAGTAAATAAAGACAGGAGTTACGGTTAGTGAATTGAGGCCAATTGTCTACAAAAAGATTTCCAAAGCCTTGAACATCCCACGGAGCACTGTTCAAGCGATCATTCAGAAATGGAAGGAGTAAGGAGTATGGCACAACGGTAAACCTACCAAGACAAGGCCATCCACCTAAACTCACAGGCCGAACAAGGAGAGCGCTGATCAGAAATGCAGTCAAAAGGCCCATGGTGACTCTGGACAAGCTGCAGAGATCTACAGCTCAGGTGGGGGAATCTGTCCATAGGACAACTATTAGTCGTGCACTGCACAAAGTTGGCCTTTATGGAAGAGAGGCAAGAAGAAAGGCATTGTTAACAGAAAGCATAAGAAGTCCTGTTTGCAGTTTGCCATGTGGGGGACACAGCAAACATGTGGAAGAAGGTGCTCTGGTCAGATGAGAACAAAATTGAACTTTTTAGCCAAAATGCAAAACGCTATGTGTGGCAGAAAACTAACACTGCACATCACTCTGAACACACCATCCCCACTTTCAAATATGGTGGTGGCAGCATCATGCTTGGGGGGTGAATCTCTTCAGCAGGGACAGGGAAGCTTGTCAGAGTTGAACCAATCACAGAGCAATCTTGGAAGAAAACCTCTTGGAGTCTGCAAGAGACTTGAGACTGGGGCAGAGGTTCACCTTCCAGCAGGACAACAACCCTAAACATAAACTCGGGGCAACAATGGAATGGTTTAAAACAAAACCTATCCATGTGTTAGAATGGCCCAGTCAAAGTCCAGATCTAAATCGAGAATCTGTGGCAAGATCTGAAAACTGCTGTTCACAAATGCTGTCCATCTAATCTGACTGAGCTGGAGCTGTTCTGCAAAGAAGAATGGGCAAGGATTTCAGTCTCTAAATGTGCAAAGCTGGTAGAGATATCCCCTTAAAGACTGGCAGCTGTAATTGCAGCAAAAGGTGGTTCTACAAAGTACTGACTCAGGGGGCTGAATAATTACGCACACCCCACTGTGCAGTTTTTTTTTTTTTTTTTTTGTTTTTTTATGTTTGGAATCATGTATGATTTTCGTTCAACTTCTCACTTGTACACCACGTTGTATTGGTCTTTCACGTGGAATTCCAATAAAATTGATTCATGTTTGTGGCAGTAATATAACAAAATGTGGAAAACTTCAAGGGGGCCGAATACTTTTGCAAACCACTGTATATACAGTAAAACAAAAATGATTTTTTTTTTTTCTTTTCAAACTCCCTTTGCTCATGAAATCAATTAATTTTATATGTTTTTAAATATGGGGTTGGTGACTACAAATTAAGTTACACAGTAGTAGTAGTAGACTCTACATATGCTTTCCCTGCAGAGCTGTTGTGAATTCACTGAAAATGTTGCGTTCATTGTTTATTCACCTGGTTCAGATCGTGCATGATGAATGTGTAGTATTGGAAGAATCCCCTCATTCTCCTGCACAGTAACGGCACATCACTTTTAAGCTGCTTTGTTCCTGTCTGCACCCTCTGCATGTACTCCTACCAAGGGCTAATTTTGATCCCTATTAACCTGCTGGGCGTTCTGAGGGTTTTTTTCGTCCGAATTTATTTATTTATTTTTTATTTTTTTTTACCCTAGCGCTGGCTACATGATTCTCCCCTTGCTGGCCTTTCCCTCCCACCCTTCCGATTGCCGCCGGCGATCACGCCCATAAGGAAATCCCGACCTGAACGGGATTTCCTTTAGGGCTTCCCCCGTCGCCATGGAATGACGTCATCGACGTCATGATGTCACAGGGACTCCCGATCCACCCCAAAGCGCAGCCTGGCAGCGATTGGCCAAGCTGCGCATGGGGTCTGCGGGGGGGCCCTCTTTCACATCGGGTAGCGGCGGATCGGCGGCGAGCGGCGGCGATCAGGGCAAACACGCAGCTAGCAAAGTGCTAGCTGCCAGTTTGAAAAAAAAAAATTATCAAAATCGGCCCAGCGGGGCCTGAGCGGTGCCCTCTAGCTTCTCAGCTCGTCCAGAACGCTAGGGAGGTTAAACCGTTTCTCTGCAGGCTTATCCTAAGTTTAACCCTTTCCCTGCCAGCCGATTTGTTCTAAACACGAACATCTACTTCCATGCAGTTTTTAGACATTTTTTGCACTCATTAGTTAACTTAAAGGACAACTGTAGTGAGGCTGCCATGTTTTGTTTTTCCTTTTGTGCAATACCAGTTGCCTGGCAGCCCTGCTGATCTATGTGGATGCAATAGTGTCTGAATAACACCAGAAACAAGCATGCAGCTATTCTTTTCCATTCCGACATTAATGTTGGAAAAAACTGATCTGCTGCATGCTTGTTCAGGGGCTATGGCTAAAAGTATTACAGGCGAAGGATCAGTAGGACAGCCAGGCAACTAGTATTGCACAAAAGGAAAAAAAGCATGGCAGCCTTCCCACAGCCTTCCTACAGTTGTCCTTTAAGATTTTTTACAAGAAAACCTACATGAAATAGGACATATTATATATTGTTTTTTTCCGTAATGAATTGGGTTTGAACACTGAAACAAAATGTTGTACTTTCTTTGAAGATATAACTTCTCAAAAAATTAGCATATTGTGATAAAGTTCATTATTTTCTGTAATGTACTGATTAACATTAGACTTTCATATATTTTACATTCATTACACACAACTGAAGTAGTTCAAGCCTTTTATTGTTTTAATATTGATGATTTTAGCATACAGCTCATGAAAACCCAAAATTCCTATCTCAAAAAATTAGCATATCATGAAAAGGTTCTCTAAGCGAGCTATTAACCTAATCATCTGAATCAACTAATTAACTCTCACCACCTGCAAAAGATTCCTGAGGCTTTTAAAAACTCCCAGCCTGGTTCATTACTCAAAACCACAATCATGGGTAAGACTGCCAACCTGACTGGTGTCCAGAAGGCCATCATTGACACCCTCAAGCAAGAGGGTAAGACACAGAAAGAAATTTCTGAACTAATAGGCTATTCCCAGAGTGCTGTATCAAGGCACCTCAGTGGGAAGTCTGTGGGAAGTAAAAAGTGTGGCAGAAAACGCTGCACAACGAGAAGAGGTGACCGAACTTGTCATGATCGCTGCTGCAGCAGGTATTGCTGGAAATAGTAGTGCTGCAGCTCAGGCAGTTCTGATCTCTTTCCATGCAAGCTGCATAGCTTTGTCTGTCTTTCCCTGCTGTCAGCTTGTGACTGATTATCATTCACCTGTGTGGGAATCTGCATGTCTGCTCCCATTGGATGACCTCAGTATAAAGATCTGCTTCCTGCAGGACTCCTCGGGTTTTCATAGCTTCAGTTTAAGCCTGCCTTGCTGTCGCTTCAGCCCCAGATCGTGTTTCTTGTTCTAAAGATACTTTGCTGGTTTTGCATCATATATTGGTTCATTGCCCATATATATGCATACCAGCACGTTTATTATTTTTCTTGTATTCGTGTTACGTTGATACATCAGTGACGCTGATATATACGAACACGAACTGTTTATATCCTGTGTTCAGTTAGTCAGTTCCAGCACGTTTTGGTGGTTGCGCGTATCGTGATCACCCGTGCTGAGCTAGTTATCCTGTTCCTGGTCCTGTTTGTGGATTGCGTTCATCTCTGCGTAGAGATAGCGAATCCTTCTGAATCCTGTCCTGTTTCCGTTTGTGGATTGCGTTCATCTCTGCGAAGAGATAGCGAATCCTTCTGAGTCCTGTTCCCTGTATTGCTCCAGTTCTAGTCAGTGTTCCTGCTTATGTCATATATCGGTTCATTGCCGATATATACATATGTTAGTCAGACGTTACAAATAGTTTCATTGATAGCTGTAATTGTAATACGCTAGGAAAACATACTTATTGTATATTTATCTTTGTTACGTTCATCTATCTTGATCCTGCTATTTCCTGACTATCCTGTCCTGTCTTTGTGAGGCACGCCATCGCTGCAAACGCATTGGCTGCCTCATTCCAGTCTGTCTTGTTGTGGACGCTTGCTGTCACTAAGTAGTGGCTAGTTAAGCAAGCGTTCATTCTGTCTACCTGTCCTGATCTCCTCAGTTCTGGTTTATGCGCTCAGCACTACTTTGCGCTGAGACGTTATAGCGAAAGTATTGTTTGTGGCTGTCGGATCTGCACTGGCTCTGTGCGCCACAATCTCCTATTGGAGTCAGTCCTCCCCTCCACTATACTAGGGATAGCCTGTTTCCTTGTGCTAGTGTGTGCACCTCCTTCACGTCAGCTCATGCGTTGCATGCTGACTGTGGAGAATACACCACCAAGCCTTACATTATGAAAACCCCATTAACAATCCCCATTGTGGGGGGGATTCCCAGAAAGTATGACACTGTTAATTATGGTTCCTGTTCCTTTAAGAAATTTGAAGAACTTAGCTCTGAAACAGAAAATGAGTTTTTCTCTGAATGTGCCAGGTTCCTGGCCAATCCTGATCTCCAAGCGACTCCTGTTTCAACCTGGGCACTCCAGCTAGTTTATATTTTGTTTAAAGGGCAATTGTTTCAGTGGGCATGTGATGTTCTCAATCCTTCCGATTTGAATGAGAGACCGCTGGAATTTCTAGCGTTTGTGATCCATAACTGGTTGCGCATAGATCCATTGCCTTTTCCTCTAAATGAACTCCTGGCAGCAGGCCAATCAGCTGCTCCTTCAATTGTTTGCAAAAATGATCAGAGAGCAGAGAGTGTTCCTGATAATTTTCCTGCAGCTTTGAATAAATCACCAAAGGCAGCAGGGTCTAAGGCAAAACGCAAACGTTCTAAGAAACGTGTCCGATCTGCAGAGTCGTTATCCTTAGCGACTGAGACCTATAATGAGATTCTGCCATTAACAGATAATGAAATGCAATTGTCTTTCAGGGGAGTTAAATGGACTTATGAAACTACTAATGAACTTTCATCACTGGCTAGGGAAAATAAAGATTTTTGTTTAAAAGAATTATCTGAGTATGATTATGAGGAGATATTACAGAGTATTGAACAAATCAACTTATTTGTGAAGCAAGGAAAGTTTGCATACACTACAGTTCAACACTTGCTACAGGTATTGGAGATTCTTAAGAATAAGGAATCTGCCAATCACCTGCTAATTAACCCAATATATGTCCCTGCCACAATCATATCTGCAAACTGTGATCAGCCTGAATGTTTAGCTAAGTATGCATGGGATCCCCCATTTGAGAAGGGAGAGATGGAAGCCCTGGTCTGTGAATGGAAGAATGATTCAAGTTCATTTTGTCAATTTTACAGTGCAAAAAGTGAATTAGTATTGAATGCATGCATTAAGTCTGCCTATAACCTAATAAAAACTGGTGTGTGTGGGTATGACTTTGTGGCTCCATTGATCGATGTGTGGAAAATGATTTTGGACGATTTTTATGCGATTCAATCAGTTGATACCAGGGAAGACACACTGTCAATTGGAGACTGTCCCACTTCTCCAGTTACTGAGTCCCTGCCATGTCTTGTGAATGTTCCTGTAACTCCACCCTGTACCATGGATAACTCAGTGTTACTTCCCAGTAAAACAGAAGCCGCTGATACTTTCTTAACCTTGCCCTGCACAAATTTCTCAGCAGAGAATCCAGAGGTCCTGTTGACTTCTGAGTCCAGCCTAGCCAGTACTCATGAGTCTTTGTTCAGTGAAACAGACACCAGAAAAATCTTGCCTGTCTCTGCAAACACTTCTGCAGAAATTACCTGTGTTGATAAAGTTCAACTCCTGTCTGATCCAGCAGATGTCAATAGATGCACTACATCAGTTTCCGAGTCCCAGCAATCCTGTCCAGAAACCTCAGAACCCCAGCATCTGAATTTTCCAATTTTCCAATTGAATGGTGATTCAGATGCGCAAACATTGTGTTTTGATCTTCCTGTTTCTACACCTCACTCTAGTTTCGTGAATAACTCAGAGCGTCTGCTATGTGAATCCGAAATCGCAGAATTATTACCGTGTTCAGAAAATGTTCCAGTAAATTTGCCCTGTACCATGAATTGTGCAATAGATCTCTCCAATGAAACTCAGGTCACAGAATTATTATGCTGTCCAGCAGGTGCTTCCATGGTTTTGCCCTGCAATATGGACTGTTCAGTGATCCTGTCCAGTGAAGCTGTGGTCGTAAAGTCTTATGCTTCACCCAGTACTTTGGATACTTCAAACCCTCTAGCAGAGGAGTCTGAGGCACTGCTTACCTCAGTTGGTGTTGCAGTAATATTCACTTGTTTAGCAGCTGTTTTGGAATTACAGTCTGCTCTAATAAAACTTGATGAATTTCTGCCCAGCGAAGCAGAAGCCATTGAAATATTGTCCTCGTCAGCAAGTGTGTTAGATACCTTGCCCTGTACACAGTCTGATTTAACCAATGTTGTTGAGTCCCTCTCCAGTGTTGTAACAGCCGAGGAACTCCAGCCCTGTCCTCTGAATGTTTCAGAAGTCTTGCCCTGTAACATGGATAATTCTGATTCTCTGGTCAAAATAATAGAAATCGCAGAATTTCAGTCCGGTCTGATGAGTGTTCCGGAAACCCAGTCCTGTATCCTGAAAGATTCTGGTTCTCTGGCCGCTGTGGCAGAGGTTCCAGAGTCCCCTTCCTGTCCAGGGAATTCCTCAGTTTTGCCTAGTCCAGTGGGGGCTGCTGCAATACTGACTTGTTCTGCAGCCCCTCATGAGCTCCAATCCAGTGTATTAGATGAGTCTCTGTCCAGTCCAGAGGTAGTTGTGGAGTCCCTATCTGGTTCAGTGCATACATCAGAAGATTTGTCCTGTCTTGTTAGTGCCCCTGAATCTGATTTGTTACTGACCTTGCTGGAATCAGCGACATCTAAGTCTGATCCTGCATTCTTGTGTGAAAGTCCAGTAGTTGCGAAGTCTAGTCATGATGATTTTTTTTTGGCCGGTCCTGGTTTTGGTCCTGTCTTGGCTGACCCTGAGGCTCACAGTTCCTTGACGTGCCCAGAGGTTTCTCTTGTGCCAGTGTGCCCAGATGTTCTTTGTGTGCCAGAATGCCCAAGTTTGTCTAAGGTGTTAGCGTGCTCTGATGCTTCCTTAGTGGGAACATGTTTTGATGTTGCCAGTCTGCCTGCATGCCCAGAGATGGTTCTGGTCCCTGAAAGCCCTGATCTTGATGTTTGTCCTTGTGGCCCTGACTCGGGAATTGCCCTAGGTTCCATAGGGGTTCTTGATGGTTCTCCATGTGAGCCTAAGGGGCGTTCTGACCTATGGGGATCTCTTTGGAGCTTCAAGGTGTTCTGGGAAATCTCTGAGGAAACTTGTCCTGGTGCCTTGGACTGGTTCAACAGTGGGTTTTGTACTGGTAAAGACAGTCCCGGTGGGCATTGCAAAGGCTTTGGCGTTTTTGAACGGTTCCTGGAAGGCGGTGGGTATCGCTCAGGGAGTTTCGGAGGGCTTTCTTCTGGAAATCATGGTTCTGATGGGTGTCACAATGGGGCTTGTAGTGCTGATGGGCATGGTTCTGTGGGTTCTGGTTCTGATGGGTCCTGTCTTGTGGGGACTGATTCTGGAATTTGGTCTTGCCGGGCTGTCCCGGTCATCATGAATTATCAGTCAGACTGTTTTGTTGGGAATTTCAGTTTTGAAAAGCGTCTGGAATCCGCTTTTAAGGGCGGGGGTACTGTCATGATCGCTGCTGCAGCAGGTATTGCTGGAAATAGTAGTGCTGCAGCTCAGGCAGTTCTGATCTCTTTCCATGCAAGCTGCATAGCTTTGTCTGTCTTTCCCTGCTGTCAGCTTGTGACTGATTATCATTCACCTGTGTGGGAATCTGCATGTCTGCTCCCATTGGATGACCTCAGTATAAAGATCTGCTTCCTGCAGGACTCCTCGGGTTTTCATAGCTTCAGTTTAAGCCTGCCTTGCTGTCGCTTCAGCCCCAGATCGTGTTTCTTGTTCTAAAGATACTTTGCTGGTTTTGCATCATATATTGGTTCATTGCCCATATATATGCATACCAGCACGTTTATTATTTTCCTTGTATTCGTGTTACGTTGATACATCAGTGACGCTGATATATACGTACACGAACTGTTTATATCCTGTGTTCAGTTAGTCAGTTCCAGCACGTTTTGGTGGTTGCGCGTATCGTGATCACCCGTGCTGAGCTAGTTATCCTGTTCCTGGTCCTGTTTGTGGATTGCGTTCATCTCTGCGTAGAGATAGCGAATCCTTCTGAATCCTGTCCTGTTTCCGTTTGTGGATTGCGTTCATCTCTGCGAAGAGATAGCGAATCCTTCTGAGTCCTGTTCCCTGTATTGCCCCAGTTCTAGTCAGTGTTCCTGCTTATGTCATATATCGGTTCATTGCTGATATATACATATGTTAGTCAGACGTTACAAATAGTTTCATTGATAGCTGTAATTGTAATACGCTAGGAAAACATACTTATTGTATATTTATCTGTGTTATGTTCATCTATCTTGATCCTGCTATTTCCTGACTATCCTGTCCTGTCTTTGTGAGGCACGCCATCGCTGCAAACGCATTGGCTGCCTCATTCCAGTCTGTCTTGTTGTGGACGCTTGCTGTCACTAAGTAGTGGCTAGTTAAGCAAGCGTTCATTCTGTCTACCTGTCCTGATCTCCTCAGTTCTGGTTTATGCGCTCAGCGCTACTTTGCGCTGAGACGTTATAGCGAAAGTATTGTTTGTGGCTGTCGGATCTGCACTGGCTCTGTGCGCCACAATCTCCTATTGGAGTCAGTCCTCCCCTCCACTATACTAGGGATAGCCTGTTTCCTTGTGCTAGTGTGTGTACCTCCTTCACGTCAGCTCATGCGTTGCATGCTGACTGTGGAGAATACACCACCAAGCCTTACAGAACCCTGAGGAAGATTGTTGAGAAGTACCGATTCCAGACCTTGAGGGACCTGCGGAAGCAGTGGACTGAGTCTGGAGTAGAAACATCCAGAGCCACCGTGTACAGGCGTGTGCAGGAAATGGGCTACAGGTACCGCATTCTCCAGGTCAAGCCACTTTTGAACCAGAAACAGCGGCTGAAGCGCCTGACCTGGGCTACAGAGAAGCAGCACTGGACTGTTGCTCAGTGGTCCAAAGTACTTTTTTCGGATGAAAGTAACTTTTGCATGTCATTTGGAAGTCAAGGTGCCAGAGTCTGGACTAAGACTGGGAAGAGGGAAATGCCAAAATGCCTGAAGTCCAGTGTCAAGTACCAACAGTCAGTGATGGTCTGGGGTGCCATGTCAGCTGCTGGTGTTGGTCCATTGTGTTTTATCAAGGGCAGGGTCAATGCAGCTAACTATCAGGAGATTTTGGAGTACTTCATGCTTCCATCTCCTGAAAAGCTTTATGGAGATGAAGATTTCATTTTTCAGCACGACCTGGCACCTGCTCACAGTGCCAAAACCACTGGTAAATGGTTTACTGACCATGGTATTACTGTGCTCAATTGGCCTGCCAACTCTCCTGACCTTAACCCCATAGAGAATCTGTGGGATATTGTGAAGAGAAAGTTGAGAGACGCAAGACCCAACACTCTGGATGAGCTTAAGGCCGCTATCTAAGCATCCTGGGCCTCCATAACACCTGAGCAGTGCCACAGGCTGATTGCCTCCATGCCACGCCGCATTGAAGCAATCATTTCTGCAAAAGGATTCCCAACCAAGTATTGAGTGCATAACTGAACATAATTATTTGCACAGTGGTCATTTCAGGCTAATCAGTCCCTCGTTGTCCTCCTCCGCCACCTGGATCTTCTGCTATGGGTCCAGGTGCTTGAGCCAGGCGGGCGTCGTGCGCATGCACACACTCTGCCACTGGGAGCGTACTACACCTGCGCAGCACTATTGCGCAAGTGCAGAATGTTCCTGGCTGTAGGAGCGGCACGCGGCCGGACTGCGATGACTGGCTGAATTACCGGGACTCATAGCAGAAGATCCAGGTGGTGGAGGAGGACAGCGACTGAATTAGCAGGAAGGGGGCTGGAGGAAACCCCAGGTATTTATAAAAAAATTATTTTCATCAGGTACCCTTTAATTCGTAGTCATCAAACCAAATTTTAACAATATATCAAATTATTTGATTTTGTGAGCAAAGGGAGTGGAGTTTATTTCATTTTTGTGGACTAAGCAGAGCTATTACTGTATATATAAATTTATTTATGATGACTATTATCTGAGAAATAGAACATTTTATTATATTTTCTATTTTAATTACAGTTTAAATTCATTAGGAGTCGGTGCATTTTCTCCCGACTCCGACTCCAGGTACCCAAAAATTGCCCGAGCCCGACTCCTCATCCCTGCTACAAATATTAGAGAATTATGCAATGTTATAAAAAAAAAACTATATAACTGAAAATAAAAATCTGGGAATATTTTCATTGCTGCAAATAGTCTAGTAATTATTTGTACTACACATACAATTCATTATATCACAATTTTTTTTTCCGCTTCAGTGTCTCTTTAAATATATGACACGCATTCACTTTTTTTGCGTGTTTGATATATTTCTCTTTGTCAGTATTCATTTGTAGCTTTACATTTGCTTGCTTATTTTTCTTCCATTTTAGTTTTCCTTACCAATATTTTTTTTTTTTTTTGTAATCACCCCTGTAGATTTCACCTCAAGTATGTGAAACTGAAACATTCTTTGAAAGAAGTCATTGAAAAGGAGAAAAAAGCTCATCTCCGCAACCAAGCATTCTTACAGGAATTTGATGTCATTGAAGCCCGGTTTCATGCTCTGCTGTCTAATTCCCAGGCATCTCACAATACAAAGGTAATATATATAAAAGAGAAACCTTTTAAAGGGACTCCGAGCAGTGCAGAAACAATGGAAAGATGCATATCATTTTAAAGCTCTCTTTCTCCTCTTTCCAATGATATATAAACCGCCACCCTACGCCTTTAAGTTTTCGCTATTTTTGTGATTGAATTTGCCGCGGCCGCGATTTCAATCGCGACAATAGAGAAAACTAAAAGGCGTAGGGCGACAATTTAGGTGTCGCCAGAAAGAGGAGAAAGAGAGCTTTAAAATGATATGCATCTTTCCATAGTTACTTGTATTACACAGGACGACTTTTTCCTAAAGTCAGCAGCTCCATTCAGCTGCATGGAGCTGCTGACACTGGGGAAAGTGTCGTCCTGTGTAATACAAGTAACTATGGAAAGATGGATATCATTTTAAAGCTCTCTTTCTACTCTTTCTGGCGACACCCAAATCGTCGCCCTACGCCTTTTCGTTTTCTCTATTTTCGCGATTGAAATCGCGGCCGCTGCAATTTTAATCGCGAAAATAGCGAAAACTAAAAGGCGTAGGGCGGCGGTTTATATATCATTGGAAAGAGGAGAAAGAGAACTTTAAAATGATATGCATCTTTCCATAGTTTCTGCACTGCTCGGAGTCCCTTTAAGGACGACTATACCTGAAAGTAATTTTTTTTCCTGTCTCAATAAAGGTTTATTGAATATAATAAAAGAGAAAGCGTAATAAACAACCTTATATAACATACATAAAGCAGTTCAGTAACAGCCATGGTAGAGGATATTGTGTATAAAGGAACATTACTAACATTGGTAAAGAAACATGAGAAAACAAATCTGGACAAGACAGTGCAATTTTCTCTGTTACCGGAACCGGTAACAGAGTTTAGGGAACAGGTAAACTATTTTCAGAATGAATGAATCCAGATTGGGGTACTGTTATAAGGTTCTTAAAAAAAAAGATTGATGTACATCTTCTTGTTAATTACACTTAAAGTGAAACTTACAGCGAACCCTAGCCGAAGCTCGGGTTCAAAATCTGATACTATGAAGAGTGGGAAGCCTCAGGATCCTATTGAGGCTTCTCTCGGTTGTGGCAAGCCCCCCCCCCCCTTGCTGAGCGTGGCCCCCCCTTTCCCATTGGGGCCGCGCAGCTCCTCTTACTGGATCATGTGCGCACAATAGCCATGCGAGCCCTACTGCACCTTGTGTGTGGGCGTGCTCATGCGGCTATTGTACGCACATGATCCAGGAAGAGGAGCTGCGTGGCCCCAATGTGATTAGCATCAATGCCTTGTTGCTAATCTTCTGGGGGACCGCGCTCAGCGACGGGGGACAACGGAGTAGCGAGGGAAGCTTCACTAGGATTCCGAGGCTTCCCTCTCTTAAGGTAAGTATTACCCGAGCTTTGGCTCGGGTACACTTTAAGTGGAAAAACAAATTTGCCCATTTACTTACCTGGGGCTTCTTCCAGTCCCTGAAGTCTTCTTGCTCCCTCACCGTGATGTCGCGCTCAGCCTTTCCTCCTCTGTACCCCTCCGTAATCCAGCTGACTCATGAGTTGCCTGGTCACTGCCCATGCACAGCGCTGGGGGTACATGTGTTCTATCACGCTCCTACGGGCGGGAGTGTTCTGCACATGCGTGGTAGAAATGTATGCTTACACAGAGCGCTCCTGACCCCAGGACCTCTTTGGAGGAAGTGCCTGGCACGGGGTTAAGCATTCAGCATTGGAGGAGGGGACCCTGGAGGAACGACAGGCTAAATAAAGAATTTAGGGGAAAAAAAAACTGTAAATACTGTTGCATAGAAAGAACGCTCACATTTTTAAAAAGCACTTAAATGTTGTAAAGACTTGCGTGTAAATGTGACGCTTTAGTCTCATCCTCTTCTTCAAAACATTTGCATAAATACGTTTTCTTAATGTTAGTGTCGTTCTTTCAGCAGTTCTCATTGGCCTCTGTAAACACTTACAGTTTAAAGTAGCCATTGGTTTAAGATAACCAGTGAAACAATGGATATAGCAAAAACTGATACTGTTGTTGCTGAAGTACTGTGGATGATTGCAGTGTATGATATAAAGTAAGTGAAGGAGGAGGTGGGTCAAGGATTTCTCAACAACAGGTATACTCTCAGTACTCATTTACTCAGCCCTTTTTCTTTGTCATTGTTAATTAGCATCCTTTGTTGCGGTTTATAATGTTGCCATGTCAACTCAAACTAAAAGGCAAGAAGTCCTGTTTTCCTTGTCAACTAACTGAAGAAACTGCATGGCAATGTTGTTTTTAATTTGCAGACTTCAGTGCACATTGTATCGTTGTGCAAGTAAGAGGGTTTTTTTTCCTTTGTTTTTTTTAATTGAATTTCTATTCATATTTTTGTTAGTTTTTTTGTGTGTGTGAAGGAGTTGCTGTAAAAGAGGCTCAAGTGGTCTTTGAGAATTGTGCAAGTTGCTATAATACATGACAGCAAGTTCATGATCAAATGCTGCTGTTCTGACCAGGGCTGTGGAGTCGGTACAGAAATCATCTGACTCTGACTACTCACTTTATAAAACCTCCAACTCCGACTCCAGGCACCGAAAATGGCTCTGACTCCGACTCCTCAACTTCAACTCCTTAGTCTAATACTTACCAGGGCATTGGATTTTGTACAAAAATCATCCGACTCTGACTCTCGACTCCAACTCTGACTCCACTGCCCTGGTTTTGACGGACCATAGTAAATAAAAGCATAATCTGATACCAGAAGTACTCAGCGATTTGAGGTGGCCATAATCACATGGATGACGTGAAAGGAGCATGTGTGTGCCAGCATGGCCTGATGTCTAGTTACTTTTGAGGGACAAACTTGAGAGAACCTATTTTGAGTCCCGTTGAAGTAAAATTTAAAAGTTATAAAAAAAATGGCTGCCTGTAATGCATTTTTCCATACTCCCTTTGTTGTATATATTTCTATACATTTACTCTTATAAAACTGGTTCTCTTCTGTCACATGTTTTCATGGGTTTTGGAATGTGCTGATGGAGATGATCTATGCTGTCTCCTAGATAAGAGATGGTGACATGTTAAAGGGAACCAGAGGCCCCAGAAAAAAGGTTTTATACATACTTGGGGCTTCCTCCAGCCCCATACGCACGGATCACTCCCACGCCGCTGTCCTCCGCTTCCTTTATCCGGCAGTACTGGGTCTCGTAGTTTTGGCCAGTCGGCGGCAGGACGCGGCCAATTGTCCGCATCACAGGGGCTTCCGGCATACACTTACGCGTGCAGCTGCATACTAAGCAGCCGCACGCGTAAGGGTATGGAGAGAGCCCCTGTGATGCGGACAATTGGCCGTGTCCGCCGGAAGTGACAGGACCCGGTACCGCCGATACAGGAAGCGGTGGACGGCGGCATGGGAGCGATCCGTGCGTATGGGGCTGGAAGAAGCCCCAGGTATGTATAAAAGCTTTTTCTGTTTTTGTTTTTTTTTAGTTCCTCTCTGGTTCCCTTTAATCCTCATAAATTTAACTAACCTTGCAGAGTTAATCTCATAAATCTAAATAGCCTCACTATAAATATTGCTTAAACAAGTATCTCTGATAATGGTTAACCAACTGATCGCCTCTACTCAGGTATTTTGTATTTATTTATGTATGTCCAATAGTTAGCTTCGATATCTTTTAGGATCCAGTCGGGGTCAAGGTAGGAGGAATAATTGTAATTTGGAGTATATAACTTGTGTTCTGAGCCTTCCTTGGCAGACGTATTGTGTTTGTCTCCTGTACAGTCAATAAACCTATACTATACTTCCTAGAGACTGACTGGTGATATTTCACAACACTGGTCTGTCACATGGGGAAGATGCTCCACCTCCTACAGCCAGTACACTTCTCTTTTAATCTGCTGTGGATTCAGATGAAAAGACACTTCTCATAGCGCAACAAGTTTTATTTACACATAGACCAACACAACTGTATACACATAATGTAGGGTTTGAGTCTTGCCTCTTCCTATTCAGCAAGCCAGCACCTATTCAGCAAGATGTCCTTGGGCTTGACTCCCTTCCACTGCTACTGCCTACTGAGTGCGCCCTAGTGGCTGCAGCTCAAGCACTTTGAGTCCACCAGGAGAAAAACGCAAAAGAAATGGTATTTTTCTTGTCTAGGTACACTTGCAAAAAACATATCTCCAGTGTTTGCTGGTGTATAGGGTCAGCTGGATAGTGTACTAGTAAGGCTGTTGCTCTTGCCTTTGATGTGGAATTTGAGCCTTTGACTAGATGTCGAATCCCGGCTCCACGACAGTGGAAGGTTGCATTGCATGTTTTTGATGCGATGCAACACATACAGTCCATACATGCTTGCACTGCACCCAGAACCATTTGGGCTGCCCAGTGTGCCGCACCTCACGTTAAACATGCCAGCGTGATGGTGCTATTGAAATATAATTGTATTGAGTAGTGATGCAATTGCATTATCCCTTGCTGCTCATTGCGGCGGACATAGTATGAAATAAGCCTAATTTAGTACACTATCCTTCTTTGAAGTATATCGCCTTTAGATTTTAAGTCTGCAAGGGCAGAGTTCTCACCCTTTTGTGCCTTGTAAGTTGCTATACATGTCCATTATTCAGGGTTCGAATCTCTACTCTTTCTGTTGAGTAATCCAGCACCTATTCACTGAGGAGACCTTGGGCAAGATTCCCTAACACTGCTACTTACTACTGAGCGCACCTTAGTGGCTGCACCCCTGATGCTATTTGAGGCCACCAGGAGAAAAACGCGATATAAATGTTCTGTGTGCTGTCTTGTCATGAGAGTGCCAATCAGGATTTCAAAAGTGGAAAACAAAAATATGGCAAATCCATTTTTTTTTCTATTTATTTTTTTTTTTTTAGAAAGGGCCACTATAAAGTTACCTCTCCCTGCCTTTAGGCAAATGCCATCTCTGGCTTCAAAAATATTTATGTATAAAATATATTTGAAAAAATATTTTGCACATATATTCATTCATTCTAAAAAAAAAACAACCCACAACTGTTTTTATGCGTTTTTTTTTTTTCGTTTTGCCTTTGTCTGTATGTACCGACCATCATTTTAAGGGCGCATTTTTTCCCTTCTGTCAGTACAACTATATATCTGTATTTAGCTTTTTGGAGCTTTACTTTAATTCCTGAATCCAGCACCCGTTATTGAGTTAGATGCCTTCATTCTTCAATTGATGATTTATTTCCTTTGACAAACATTTCTGTCAGCACAGTCCCCCCCATATTTGCCATGGCCTTGTGTCTACGTGTTATTAACACCCATTACTAAATATCATTACACGGGGCCGTGGAGCATAACAGGAAAACAGCCATTTGATTTGTTTGTTGTGTACTTTATCCCCCCTGCTTTTACAAAGGAGAGGAAGCAGATTACATATCTCCAGGCCTGACAGGGAAAATGCCTGACAGAAAAACGCTCAAACGTATTCGGCTATGTATCTGTAGTAATGCAGGCCTCTAATCCCTCCTACTATCTCCATATAAATGATGCTGTTCAAGGCCATCGCTTCTTTCTTCACTGAGGAAGAAAAAAATAAATAAAAAAGCAGCAAAGCCCTTTCAGATGAAATGTCTAAAAATATGGCGTAATAACTTGGAGCATGCTGGCAAGTGTAGTCACTTGTGACTGCGTGAATCCCCCTCAGCAAGTCAATATTGTAATAAGCAGAACTGGTAACATCTCTCCATTATTCAGAGGAGCCAACAGCGTGCTTGTCCCTTAGGCTGCGGCGTTCATTAAGAAAAGCTTACTGGGCTGAAAGCTGGAAACAGATGATAACAGGATATGATTTTCATATTTAATGCATCCCCTTGGAAGAGTGTATGTGTGCTGCAGATTGATAGAAGAATCTACTGCTACTTTACTGAGAGACTTTCTAGTTTGCCCTGTAGCTACCGATGGAATCATTCAGCCAAGAAATTACCTTTCGCTCTTTCTACCTGCTTTATATATCTGCCAAGCAGGCAGCCCGGCTGCCAGTGAATTTTATTGTGCAGTTAACTGTTTGGTATTTAAGACTCTTATCAGAAAAGAAACAGAGGCCACACAGTTTTTATATATATTTTTTTTATTTTTATTTTTTTAAGTAGGAATAAGATTTAAGGTTGCTTTTTTTTTTTTGTACTTATTTATTTTTCTTTGGTATTTTAACTGGCATAAATATAAGTGTGGAGGAAGTTGTGGCGGCCTCTGGCTTAATTATGTTCTATTTGGAATTTTGTGAACTTTGCCTGCTAAAGCGAAGCTGTCGCCTCATACGCTGTAAGAAATTGGGCATGAGGTGAAAAAAATGCACACACAAAAAAAAGCAGGACTCTTGCTTATGAGAGCACGTTTGCAGCACATCTAATAAAAGTCAAGGGAGAATCTCATTTCTACTGAAATTCCACTTTTCGCATGCGTAAAGAAAGTACCTCTTGCAGCACAAATTTGCACATCGCATGCGATTTCTCATTTATATTGATTAGCCGTTCTGAAAAAACGCATGAAAAATTTGCATGCAAACGTGAATTTTAATGCTAAAAAAAGTCAATTGTGAGCCCTGCTCAAGCCAAGGATACTTGCCAGAGTAACTTGCAGCTAAAATAAAATGCATGCTTAAAGACACTCTGAAGTCTCCCAAAATTGCACTTTTTATTTAACAATTCTTAAAGGGAAAGTTCAGGGACGCTACAAAAAAAATAAAAATCCACATCCACTTACCTGGGGCTTCCTCCAGCCTGTGGCAGGCAGGAGGTGCCCTCGGCGCCGCTGCGCAGGCTCCCGGTGGTCTCCGGTGGCCGACCCGACCTGGCCAGGCTGACGGCCAGGTCGGGCCTCTTCTGCGCTCCATTGTGCGTTCCACGCCGGAGCGCTGACGTCATCGGACGTCCTCCGGGCTGTACTGCGCAAGCTCAGTAGTTCTGAGCCTGCGCAGTACAGCCCGGAGGACGTCCGATGACGTCAGCGCTCCGGCGTGGAACGCACAATGGAGCGCAGAAGAGGCCCGACCTGGCCGCCAGCCTGGCCAGGTCGGGTCGGCCACCGGAGACCACCGGGAGCCTGCGGAGCGGCGCCGAGGGCACCTCCTGCCTGCCACGGGCTGGAGGAAGCCCCAGGTAAGTGGATGTGGATTTTTATTTTTTTTTTGTAGCGTCCCTGAACCTTCCCTTTAAGAATTGTTAAATAAAAAGTGCAATTTTGGGGGACTTCAGAGTCTCTTTATCAGTGGTGTAGCTAGAGATCATGGGACCTCATAGCAAAACTTTCAAGGGGCCCTCAGATGTAGGCACTCTAACCACCTGCCCCTACCCATGGATATGAGTTAATTGGGCAATTTAAATTCCCATTCAATCAACACTGCACATAGTTCATGGGCACTGAGACAAAGTCAGAGGGTGGAGAAACACAAGAAAGTTAATGGTGAATAAATGAAGTACTACCTGAGCCCCCTATGCTCCAGGGCCCCATAGCAGCTGCTATGGCCGCTATTACTTTTGCTACGCCCCTGATGCTTAATCTCCCTGGCAGTATGATTATTTTTGGATTTTAGGGTCTAAAGGCAGTGCAATTTTTTCACCTTCTTTTATGCTAGGTACACACAATACAATTTTCTGACAGATTTACTGTCAGATCGACTATTTCCAACAGGTCCAGTCTGATTTCCGATTTTCCATAGAACTGAATGGAAAATTGATTAGAAATCAGATCAGACCTGTTGGAAATAGTTGATCTGACAGTAAATTTGTCAGAAAATTGTATCGTGTGTACCTAGTAGAGCAGTGTTCCCCAACCCTGTCCTCAAGGCCCACCAACAGTGCATGTTTTGGGGAAATCCACAGAGGTAGTTAATCAGCTCTGCTGAGACACTAATTACCTCACCTGTGCATGTTTGTGGTTTTCTGCAAAACATGCACTGTTGGTGGGCTTTGAGGACAGGGTTGGGGAGCTCTGTAGTAGAAGACACTAAAACCAGAAATAAATCTCACCGCAAAGAGATCTGTCGGGACCCAGCGCTGCAATTCTCTCTCTGTCCTCCGGGTGACGCTGTAACCCTATAGTGAGATCGCTGTCTCATGACGACGAATGGCAATCTCACCCTAGGGATCCAGAGCCTCTGAGCACATGAAGAAAAATGTCTGGCGGCGTCTGGATCCCAGGAAAGGGGAGTTAAAACACCAACACGCTGCCGCAGTCTCTCCATACCTCCCAGCGACTACCCTGAGTCCGGCTCGGGAGTGCCGCGACTGGTTGCTTTTTTCCACCCTGAGCCTAACTCGGTTACCGCCAGGAAGGTTAATAAGGAATTTTAATCCGGGTTTTAATTTTATGCCAATCAGCCAATACCCCCTTTCCCATGCAACATCTTTACCTTTCCTCAAATAGATCACCTGATGTTGTGGCAAAACCCCTACCACAGTGTGATGCTGTGGCCGTGACTGTTTTCTGTCTGTGAACCTTGTTGCATTGTGAGAAATAATGGTTGTTTCCAACTGCCAAGTAAGCAGTATCTCCGTGCGCGTGTCTGTCTATGCATACAATGCTGCCAATAATTATTCATACCCCTGGCAAATTTTGACATCAAGTTACTTTTATTCAACCAGCAAGTATTTTTTTGATGGTAAATGACAAAGGTGTCTCCCAAAGATCATAAGACAATGTACAAGAAGCATTATTGTGGAAAAAAAAAACATTTCTCAGCTTTTATTTACATTTGAGCAAAAAGTGTCCAGTCCAAAATTATTCATACCCTTCACAAACTTTCAGTCTGTGGGAAAATCCAAACTTCTATACCATGCCAAATAGTCCAAGCTGTTCTTAAAGAGAGTCTGAAGCGAGAATAGATCTCGCTTCAGACCTCATAGCTAGCAGGGGCATGCGTGCCCCTGCTAAAACGCCGCTATAGCGCGGCTTAACGGGGGTCCCTGTCCCCCCAAACCCCCTCCGTGCAGCGGGGGAGCGCTTCCTGGTTGGGGCAGGGCTAACCGCCGCAGCCCTGCCCCATGCACGTCTGTCAGACGCGTATCTCCGCCTCTCCCCCGCCCCTCTCAGTCTTCCTTCACTGAGAGGGGCGGGGGAGAGGCGGCGATGCTTGTCTGATAGACGCGCTGGGAGGCAGGGCTGCAGCCGTTAGCCCTGCCTCCAGGAAGAAGATTACCAGCGACCATTTTACGACCAACTTTTGCGGGGGGTGGGTTGGGGGTGAAGGGACCCCCGTTAAGCGGCGGGATAGCGGCGTTTTAGCAGGGGAACACGTGCCCCTGCTATATATAAGACCTGAGGCGAGATTTAGTCTCGCTTCAGTGTCTCTTTAAGCATCCTAATTACCCTGATTAATTGGGAACAGCTGTTTTAATGAACTCAACAGGTGAAAAACAGCTCTTTGCACTTGGTTTTTGGACAGTCATGGCTAAGACAAAGGAGCTCAGTGAGGACCTGCGGCTGCGCATTGTGGCTGTTCACAAGTCAGGAAAAGGCGGCAAGGCCATTTCTAAATGTTTTCAAGTTCCAATGGCTACAGTGCAAAGTATTATTAAAAAATACAAGATGTTCAGCACTGTCGGACGTGATCGGAAGCCAAACGTAACACCTGTGCTGGCCAGGAGGATAGTGCAAGATGTGAAAAAGAATCTAAGGATCACCACCAAGGCCATTGTGGTGAATCTGGGCTCTGCTGGTGGCAATGTCTCAAGGCAGACAATCCAACGTACACTGCATACTGCTGGGTTCCACGGATGCAGACCAAGGAGGATGCCATTTCTCCAGAAAAGGCACAAAAAGCTTGTTTGGCCTTTGCAAATGCTTATCTGGACAAAGAAGAAGGCTTCTGGTCTCCTGTGTTATGGTCAGATGAAACAAAAATTGAATTGTTTGGCCACAATGATGTTTCCTTCATTTGGCCTAAAAAGGGAGAAGCCTTCAACCCAAAGAACGCCATCCCCACTGCCAAACATGGTGGGAACCTAATGCTTTGGGGGTGTTTTTCAGCCACTGGACCAGGGAACCTAATCACAGTAAACGGCACCATGAAAAAAGAGCAATACATGAGGATTTTCAAAAACAACATCAGGCAGTCTGCAGAGAAACTTGGCCTTGGACCCCAGTGGACATTTTAGCATGACAATGACCTAAAACAAACAGCAATAGTGGTGAAGAAATGGTTAGCAGACAACAACATTAACGTTTTGGAGTGGCCCAGCCAGAGTCTTGACTTGAATCCAATTGAGAATCGGTGGAGGGAGCTAAAGATCAGAGTGATGGTAAGAAGACCCTTCAACCTTAAAGATTTGGAGCTCATTGCTAAAGATGAATGAGCAAATATACCTGTGGGCACATGCAAAAAGCTGGTCTGCAATTATAGGAAGCGTTTGATTGCTGTAATAGCCAATAAAGGCTTTTCAATTGATTATTGAGAAGGGTATGAATAATTTTGGACTAGACACTTTTTGCTCAAATGAGCTGAGACTTTAAAGTCTTAAATTCCAGAAGTGAACCGGAGGCGGGGCCGGAGCATCGGTGAGTGGCTGCGGGGGCACAGGATGTCTGCGGGGGGACCATTAGAAGCCCGAGTAAGTTCAACTCATTTTCCCCCAACCCCCTTACAGTGTTCCTTGTTAGTTGAGATCCCAATTCCTTCTAATACTTATTTAGGTGATCTGTCACGTTAAAGGAACAAGAAGGAGGAAGGGAAGTTCAATTTCTGCCCTAACCGGAAAGGGTGTAAATTGCAGATTCCTACAGCTTTCAGTATACTAATTATTTTGACAAGCGTTTTTTCCCAAAAATCTTTTTACATCAGTAATTTTGAAATACCTTTACAGTTAAAAGCAGAGTTAAAAACATTGGCCTCAATTCTGGTAGGGTTATCAAACAAATTACCTCATGTGAGGTAATGTACCTCATGAGGTAATGACATTTAGCAATTCTGGTAGGTTTTAGTCATGTTTTACCTCATGAGGTAAATTATGAGGTAATTCATGAGGTAATTTACCGAAAATAACTATTCTCATGGAAATTAGGGGGCATGTTAGCACATAATTTACCGATCAGACCTGCCTGTACCTGAAGGTAAAGTCAATTTGTATGCATTTTTCAGTTTTTTGGTGGAGTTCCTATTGCTGTTTTATTGTTATTCCTATTCAGGCTGTGTAATAGAAAATAATATTAGAAATAAAACTCCAAATATTTACTGGACTTTTTTTTTTTTTTTTAAGCGATGCCTATAAATATACTTTTCATAGGTTGCTACATAATCAAATACACCTTCTCCCCTCAAAAAAAAAAATAACATCTTCTAAAGACTATCCTAACTTATAGAAGACTATTAAAGACTACTTATTAAGATTATTTATTGACTGCATGCTTACTACTGAAATACCTCATGTTTTACCTCACTTTATGCAGTTACCCCATATTTTACCTCCTGTTTTACCTCATGTTCGGAAATTGAGAAAAATCTTTCAGAATTGCTAAAAAAAAAAAAATAGAGGAAAATGCCTCATGGGGTATTTTACCTACAAAAAAATATTTACCTCACATAGCTACCAGAATTGAGGCCAAGGTAAACGTGTTTTTTGTGCTGTGGATTTTCGATTCTGTCAAAACTACCCTAAGATTCCCACAAAACTTTGCATCTCAGTGCATGGTATGGGGGTCAAAGTGTGTCTTTATATGGTCAGACTAAAATTCATTACACTAGTATTATTACAAATTGTTATGTCCTACAATGTTTATCCTCATGTTAATCCTTTGCTCTTTTAGATAAGTTGAGGTCAGAGTCATAAACTCACAACTTCACCTCTAACTTTAACCTCACCTATATCAAATACTAACCACACCATCTGACCTATATCTAACTTACCCCTGACCTATATCCAACAGTAACCTTATGGTCTGACCTATATCTAAACCTACTACATGACCTGTATTTCACACTAACCTTACCCCGACCTATTATCTAACACTAATCTTACCCTTTGACCTAAATTTACCACTAACTGTACTGTAGCAGCAATTCCCAACACTAATGGCCCATACTCACGGGCTACAATTGTCGCCGCAACACGCGGCGCGCGCGTGTTGCGGCGACAGGTCGCCCGTGAGTATGAGGCGTTGCACGGGCGCGCACTCCGAACCGTCGCATGTCGCTGATGTCGCCAGGCGATTGAACCGGTCAATCGCCTAGCGACGGTTGCCGCCGCAACTGTCGCTAGTCCACGTGTGTATGCAGACTAGCGACAGCAACCCCATAGCCGGCGCACTGAGTTTCCGGCGGGGAGGAGGAACGTCGGCGACAGCTTCCGTCGCGCCACTAGTCCCTATTCTGCAGTGTGTATGCGGAGGGACGTGGCGACGAGCTGTCGCCGAACTGTCGCGCACACGCTCCCGTGTGCTAGCGACATGCAGTTTTGGTTGCCCGTGAGTATGGGCCATAACACACATGCACATGGCCCTACTTGATTTGTTCATACACCATCTTTATTCTTCCTTAATGGGAGGCATTGCCACTTAATGCAGAGGTATGGGGAGATTCGCCACTTAAAGAGGAACTTTTAGCGAAAAAGGGTAAAAAATAAACAAATAGATTGCAATGTCAGAAGTTAAAAAATAGAAGAGAGATCAAGAAGTGATTGATATTCGCCATGTAATTTGTTCATGTTTTTTGAGCCCCAATGAGCCTGCATGTAATCATCTTTACTACTGACAGACCTATACAGCACCAACTGCCACTCTCTATAACCACATCCACTAACATTGTGATAGGCTAACAGTTTTTTTTTATAGATATACCGGTACATATGCACAGAGGGAGTTGCTGGTTGCTTTGCAGCTGGAAACGGCTGTTATTTCGCACAATGTAACAAGGTTCACAGACAGGAAACTGTCATGACATCACACTGTGGGAAGGGTTTCACCCCTCCTGCTCCCCGATGAACTATTTGAGAACAGGTAAAGATTTCTCATGGGAAAGGGGGTATCTGCTACTGATTGGGATGAAGTTCTATCCTTGGATACAGTCCCTCTTTAATGCAGAGGCATTATGGAGCTTGTGAGAGTGATGTTAAAATTACAAGGTAGGTTAAAGAGAAACCGTAACCAAGAATTGAACTTTATCCCATTCAGTAGCTGATACCCCCTTTCCCATGAGAAATCTATTCCTGGTCTCAAATGGATCAACAGGGGTCTGTATGGCTTATTTTGTGGTGAAACCACTCCCACAGTGTGATGTCAGCGCCTCACAGCTCTGAGGTGCTGACTTCACACTGTAGGAGCCTTGTTGCATTGTGGGAAATAACAGCTGTTTCCAACTGCCAAAAAAGCAAGAAGCATCTCCTTCCAGTTACATCACCTGCCAGCAGTAAAAATGTCACCATGTGATGAATGTCAGAATTTAAATCAGTGAGAGGAAAGATTTTACAATGAGCAAACACTGACTAAATCATTTATACATAATTATTGTAAAAATTAATCATTTTTTTTATTACATTATTTTCAATGGAGTTGCTCCTTTTCTGGACCGCCTGCATTAGATACTACGCCGCACTTGTGGCTGTTCTAGCCTGATGTGGCGTAGAATCTACTCCGGCCCGCCGTTTCCGCTCCCGACACGCTCGTGCGCACCCAGGGGGGAGATTAAGCTGTCATATGGCAGCTGACAACTCCCCTCAGTGATCAGCAGCCATCGCGTATGGCTGCTGATCACGTGATCACTACGATCGCCGGCGGATCGTAGTGATCACTTTGACAGCGGCGGCGGAAGGGGGTAACAATGCCCCCTACCTCACCTTCCTGCCATTCCAGCGACGATCGGTGCCCCCTCTGCTCTGGCCGGCATCTCTGCTGCTAATGCCGCTCAGTAATAGTAGTACAGAGGTGCCAACAGGGTAAAAACAATATTTCTTTAAAATGGATAAAATGAAGTAGGTAGCGGTTGACTTACCCCTCCAAAACAGACACAAAAAATTGCTGTTTTAAGCAAAAATCAGTGCCTGGCTATGTACCGGACCGCATTGGTGAAATGCTCCTATTTATTGCCTGAGGAAGTGGGATATACCCGCGAAACGCATTGCACCTTGTTCAGAGTATGTAAATAAACTGATTTTTGCTTAAAACAGCAATTTTTTGTGTCACCGCTACCTGCTTAATTTTATCCAGTTAAAACAAATATTGTTTTTACCCTGTTGGCGCCTCTGTACTACTATTGCAGTTGTTTCCACCCCTGGTGGAGGGGAATTCTTCCTTTTTCCCGATCTACAGAGAGTGACTTCTTAATCCTGAGTGGGGACAGGTCTAATCTACTCACCTGCCTTTATTGTGGTTACCTGGACAGTAACCCGTGTTTGTGAGTATAACCTAACTATACTTACCTTCCATACCCAATTTACAGTACATACTACACTATACTGGGCTCTCGGCGTCTTCCCTTATATAATGCCGCTCAGTGCACATATAGTACCAAGCCTTCTTGGAACCTGCTTGTGTTTTTTTTATTTATTTTTCATTGCCATGGTTAATAAACCAATGTTTTTATATCTACATTCGGAGCATTGGGACTGCAGTGGCAGCTTTCCTGAAAGCCAGTTAAGATCCATAAAATTACTGCATGGAAATGCATACACTCTTGATAGTGGTATAGTGATGAAAAGTTTAGTAGATCATCGTTTCTCTGTGTGTGAGTTGAATAAACCAGATGTAACCTTCTCCTGATGTCAGACAACGTCCAACAAAGAGCAGTATGGCTGCCGCTGGAGGGGTCCTCATTGAATATAATCTAAAATGGCGTCCGCCCCTTTAAATCAAAGTGTCTAAGTCCCTGCTAGTAGATCTTCCTCTGCTTGCTTTAGTGTAGGTCGCACATTACCTCTTCCATCTTCCAAAAGGCTTCCATCTTGCATACCCAATACCATGTCTCTTTTAGATTAACACTGTGCATTTGCCTATGCCACTTAGCGTAAGTTGATGTTTGCTAGGACCAATTGCAAGCAGAAGATCTATGATCTATACCATTTTGGTACGTTTGAAACTGCATGATGCATTCGATATGTCATATCGTATCGAAGGCGTCACAGTCAGGTATGCAAGTTTCTCTCCAGTCCAGACCTAGTCAGACTAGGTACTAGGTAATCCTCATTGATAAGGAACTGTAGCCATAATACCCTTGTCTGGCAGAGAACAACTTCTGAGATCAGGGGATAGATAAAAAGGTCAGTAGTTCATATAGCTCCTGGGACACTAAAGGCCAGTATCGGTCATATAAGACAATGCAACATTAAAGAGAACCTGAGGTGGGGATCTTAGAGTTAAATCTATACTCAGAGGCTGGGTCTGGCTATAGTGCCCAGCCTCTGTTGCTAGTTGAATATTCCCTAAATCCCCCCTGCGCTCTGTACGAGCCCATAAATTACAGCCGCGCTGGCGACACTGAGCGTGTCGCAGCGGGCTCTGTTTATCATTCTAGTGCCACTCATGCCGCTCCCCCGCCTCCTGCAGAGCGCCAATCCCCGCCCACGTCCCTTCCCTCGCCGCTGATTAGAGAGAAGGGACTCGGGCAGGAACCAGCGCTCTGCAGGAGGCGGGGGGAGCAGCGTGAGTGACACTAGAAAGGTAAACAGAGCCCGACAGCGCGGCTGTAATTTATGGGCTTGTGCAGAGCGCAGGGGGGATTTTGGGAATATTCAACTAGCAACAGAGGCTGGGCACTATAGCCAGACCCAGCCTCTGTGTATAGATTTAACTCTAAGATCCCCACCTCGGGTTCTCTTTAAACACACAGAAAATAAAACTATGGTAGTCTATAAAGTCATTTTATAAGTAGGAGGATATTTATAATTGTTTATGCCATTTGTTTATTTTCACCTCAGGTTTCCTTTAATTGCCACCTAGGAGAGTAGTAAACATTTTTGGCCTCAACCCCCTTTTCAAAGTAGTTCACTAGTGTGTTGCATTGTACATGTAATCGATGGCATAGGACTTTGCGCTCCATCGCTGAAATGGACACTGGATTGAATAGACATGTCAGCATACAGTATGCCTGAATGGATCATGTGCTTTACATAGTGTGAGCTTAGCCAGAAGGTTACACCGGCACCTAGGTTTCCAGCACAGCCTTACATGTCTTGCACTGTTCCACTGATGTTTCCCATATTAATGGCCTCAGTTCACTAAGCTTGAGCAAACACTTTATCGAACGTTTGATAATTTACTTCATGAGTAAAATATAATTTTGAATTCACTGAGGTGTTAAAGATTTATCAAATGTTTTATCAATAAAACGTTCAATAAATCTAAAACACCTTAGTGAATTCAAAATTAGATTTTTTTACTCATGAGGTAAATTATCAAGCGTTCAATAAAGTTTTTGATAAAGCTTGGTGAATTGAGGCCAATATTGTAGGATATCTGTGCCCTCCTTTCCTCCCAGACACCTATGTAAACCTTCAGAGCTACAACAATGGTTTTTCTCCTGTCTATAGCCAGGTCTAGTTCCCATCCACCAAGGTTAGGCATTGCAGGCACACGCTACCTAGTGTTCATCCATGTGGAGCTAGGATCAGTGTAGGAATTGAAAAGTTTCCTAAAAGATATTTGGAATGTTCTCTTATTTGCCAGCGAGTCAGTTTGAGCTTTTCTGTTCTCAGAGGGGTGGAGCAGGAACAGCATAATTGCTTACCCTGCAAAGTTGGCTTAATGGCAGGTTTGATCATAACAAGTATGGAGTTCAAAGCGCCATATATACTCGGCTATAAGTCGAGAAATGTAGGTATGTTTTCTTGAAGCAAAGTATAGGGGGGTCGACTTATATTCAGGTAAGACCTACATTTCTGAGTTATAGCCTGTATAATTAGGATCTGCTGCTAATACAAGCCTCCCCTTTCTGGCCGACTCGATTGCTGCTAGCCACGTATCTCTCTCCCCTGGCTGCCCCGATTACTGCTCTCCCCACCGCCCCAGCTGCAGATGGGTAAAAGTGCCCTGTTGTCTGTGGGCTCCCCTGTTCCTGGTCACCCAATTGCTGATCTCCCCGATCACAGCTGGTGTTGCTGGATAAACTGTTCCTGGTGCACCGATCGTTGCTGGCGTCATGTCCTCCGATGTTCAGGATGACGTGTCCTGCTATTAGCATCTGCCTGTTTTGTTTTTTTTTTTTGCTCACCTATGTTGGCCAAGACCCAAAGGCACTGTTGTACAGACCTGATGAAGTGGGCAAGGTCCTGAAAAACACATTGTCCATTTCTAGTGCTTTACTTATTCCATCATACTCCCCTTTTTTCAGGAGAGGACCAATGCTGCCTCTCCTTTTTTTAAATTGTTTTTAAGTATTGTGTTAAATCGGACGCCCCCGAACTAGTTAGTTTGTGCTTTGCCTGAAATCGCTAATCATGTGACTGGAGAAACCTTGGAGCTGTTTTTTTTCTTTTCTTTTGTTATTTTTTTGTTTTAGGAAAGATAAATATACCAAATTTGTGTTTAAGGAGGTAGAATGGTGTGAGTATTTCATGAGTTTAAATCCGTAGATACAGAAATATGGTCTTTCAGTTTAAGATGTTTATCTAATATCACGTAAGCATTTTAATACCAACTCTTGAAAAACATGCCCATTGTGTGATGGGAAAAGGGAAAATCATTTTCTAGTCTACAATTCTGTCTTAAAGCCCCACAACCTCTATTTTCCAGATGCTGCAGGTTTCACGACAGGCAGAAATTAACACAAGCTCAGACATGTCAAGAAGAATCCATCATCCAGCAACAATCTTCATGGGCCGCCAAATGTCAGCCAACTCAAGCATTGAACATAGCCGTACACAGAGGAAATCTCCCCAGTCCACAAAGAGCTTTTCTATTTCTGACCCACATTCAGTCAGACAGGCAGCAATAACCAGCAATCTGACAGACAGCTGTGTAGTACCAGCTAATAGTGATACTCAGTGCTTAAATAAGCCTGACAAAATAGATGTGGAGACATCATCCTCCCAGATTAGGCCAGAAATGCCGGTCACATCCGTCACGTCTTCTGAGGAGGCAGCACCACACCGGGCAGAGATCGACGAGACTCAAAGTGCTAGGAAACATCAAGTTGAAAACAAGCAATCTGCACAACTTAGCACACAGACTTTGGCAAGATTAAGTCCGGAGAACAGAACGGAGGATTTACAGAATGACAGTCCAAGCAACAAGGTGGAAGAGTCATTGATGTATGAAAGGCTGCCTTGTAATGAAGAGAGATACACACAGGCAAGCCCCTCCGGATCTCCACCTGATGCCTGTGATTTCATAAATAAACAAACCTCAGAAAACTATAACGCCACTGAAAATCTGCCTGGTATGGGTTTACCTTCTACTTTTATTTCTCTCTGTGAAGTTTGCTTTTTTCAATCTTCCTTGATGTGTTTACTGACTTGGCCACAAGCAGGCATCTGGAGGAAAAGGCACTCCAACTGATAAATACACAGTTGAAATACATGTTCATGTTTTTACCTGTAGAGGTGCTAATGGGCTTTGAAAGTCTCCTGGTGCTTCTTAGAGGGAGACCCCTGTTGATCGCTAGGTTTGCCAGCCTGTTTTAAAGGCCTGCTGATGTGAGAGGAATATGGAGGCTGCCATATTTATTTCCTTTTAAACAATGCCAGTTGCCTGGTTTAGTTCTGATCTGTTTTTCAGGCGACAGTAGTAGCTCTATCACACACCTGAAAAAAGCATGCAGCAAATGCCGGAGCTGAACAGGTATGTTTAAATGGAGACCACAGAGATGTGTCTGCATCAGTGCAGAGGCTTACTGCTCCTCCCGATCACTCACGTGATGCTCTGTTCCTGTGAAACAGGCCCTGTTAACGGCAACAAATTAGAGTCCCTTAAACCTGTAGGTACTTCATTACGCATGTGACGTATGCCCAATCCACCCGCGGTCTGAACGGGAGCGTGTACCAGGAATGGAGGAACTAGTTGAGTGAGGTCACAAGGGGGTGGACCGGGTATACTGCGCATGCGCAGCCAAGTACAAATGGGTTAAAGGTCGGTGACTCAGCCAAGTTGCGGTCCCTAACAGGGCTTTTTGCAGGGAAACGGAGAGGCGAGGGAGTTATCGGGAGGAGCGGTAAGCCATTGCACTGATGCAGACACATCTCTGTAGCTTCCATTTAAACATACCTATCTGGCTAGGGGATCCTTAAAAATAAGATCTAATTCATGTATAAATGAAATGGTCGTGCATCTAACCAAGGTGCACCTAATTGACACTCACTGCATAGGGCTAATAAGCCTCTTAACCATTTGAGGACCGCAGTGTTAAAGGGAACCTAAACTGAGAAGGATATGGATTTTTCCTTTTAAAATAATACCAGTTGCCTGACTCTCCTGCTGATCCTGTGTCTCTAATACTTTTAGCCACAGCCCCTGAACAAGCATTCAGATCAGGTGCTCTGACTGAAGTCAGACTGGATTAGCTGCATGCTTGTTTCAGGTTTGTGATTCAGCCACTGCTGCAGCCAAATAGATCTGCAGGACAGCCAAGCAACTTGTATTGTTTAAACGGAAACATCCATATTCCTCTCAGTTTAACTTCCCCACCCCCCTAAAGACCAGGCCATTTTTCTGTTAATAGGCCACTGCAGCTTTAAAGAGAGTCTGAAGCGAGAATAAATCTCGCTTCAGACCTCATAGATAGCAGGGGCATGCGTGCCCCTGCTAAAACGCAGCTATCCTGCGGCTTAACGGGGGTCCCTTCACCCCCAAATCCCCTCGGTGCAGCGGGGGATCTCTTCCTGGTTGGGGCAGGGCTAACTGCCGCAGCCCTGCCCCACGCGCGTCTGTCAGCGCGTATCTCCGCCTCTCCCCCGCCCCTCTCAGTCTTCCTTTACTGAGAGGGGTGGGGGAGAGGCGGCGATGCGCCGCTGATAGACACGACTGGAGGCAGGGCTGCAGCCGTTAGCCCTGCCTCCAGGAACGACCAATTCCACGACTAACGTTTGCGGGGGTGGGTTTGGGGGTGAAGGGACCCCCGTTTAGCGGGTTTATGGATCACCGACAATTGCAAAACTCTTTGCCATTGAATGTCAGTGGTGGTGAAACTGCTAGAGTCATTGCAATTAGGGCTAGTCACAATGATAGGACATTCAGCATTTTGTGAGCATCTAATGTAAAGAATTGGATCGCAGAAATCGCTTACAAAATGCTTGCACA